>NC_142737.1:1217500-1235000 GCF_051943395.1 Hippocampus bargibanti
ATATATTTATTTGTTTATTCATCTAACATGCATCCATCCATTTATTTTTTATTTAAATAATTATTTATTTGTGTGTTTAGATACTTTTGATGTATTTATTTATGTAATTTACAATATTTATTTGTTTATTTATTGATTTATTCATTCATGTATTTATTAATCTATTCAAATATTTATTGAACATATTTATTAATTTGTTTTATTGATTTGTTCATTTTACATCCATCCATGTATTTATTCATTTATTGAAATATTTATTTGTGTTTTTGTACATTTTTTATGCATGTATGTATTTATTTATCGATTTATTCATCTTTTCATCCACCCATTCATTTATTTATTCATTTATTAAAATAATTATTTATTTGTGTGTTTATATATTTTATATACTTATTTATGTTTTCATTTGTTTGTTTATTGATTTATTCATCTAACTTTATTTATTCACTTATTAAAGCATTTATTTACTTGTGTGTTTATATATTTTTATGTATTTTTTATGTATTTATTCATGTATTTATTTATTCTAACAATCCACCCATTTATTAATTTAGTAAAATATTATTTTTTTGTGTGTTTATTTATTTTTATGTATTTATGTATGTATGTATGTATGTATGTATGTATTTATTTAATTTATTTATTTAATAATTGAATTATTCATCAAATGAAGATTCATCCATCCATGTATTAATTTATGTAAATATTTATTTATTTCTGTGTTTCCATATTTTTGATGTATTCCTGTGTTTTTGTATCCGCGTTGCAGGTGGTGGAGGAGCTGCTGTCCAAAAGCGGCGCCATCGGGCACCAGGCGGCCAAAACCATCGCCGACGCCGCCATGTTGGAGGTGGCAAGCACCAACGCGCCACACATGGTAAGCGCACGCGACCGAACAATTGGGACACGATCGGATTTGTCAACCTCGGCTTTGTTGCTCACTTTTCAGACGCCGGATGATTTCTACGAGGGGATTACCTTTGAACATTTTCAACAGGTTGGTCTTTGGGGTGTGAGTTATTGATCAGAATGTAATTTTTGGGGGGATTCCGATGTATCATTGCCATTATTTTGGTCTGGCAGATTCTCAAAGGTTTAGAGATGGAGTCTCGGATGCATATCCGATTTTTGGACGTGGACACTACTACGATGCACTGCGGAAAGGCCACCGCTTGACCACCTCGCTAACCGCTCGTCACGGAGCCCGAATATGGCAACATCTGTCGCGGACTCTTGATAGTTTAGCTCACAATTTCGGGATTTTGCTCCTAATTTTATAGTTTATTAGCATAATTGTTAATAAAAAACACGAAAAGATTAACTCATTCACTGCCATTCACGAATTTATTCGGGAATTGAAAATATGATGTCATGTTTGTGTGCTGATAAAGCACTGGTCAGACCTCTAGCAATATTTTTTTTTTCACTTTCACAAGGGGGCAGCATTTCCCTTTTGTCCATGTTAGCGCTCTCTTCCAGCTTCAGCTATTATTGTTAAAGCGCTATATAAAGCAATATGTATGTATTGCATTGTATTTTGGCCATCCGCCCTCATTTCAAGCTCATATAACTCCAGACCCATATTATTTAGGAATTAACTTTTTTTCTGATGAAAGAGGAGTGTCTACATTGAATGTTGATGTAGTCGTAAAACTCAATGTTCTGTGGGTCCTGGAATTCGAGTGACAGTGACAAAAACCCTGGCACTGGAGTAGACATATTTTTGCAAATATGGCAGTGACTGAGTTAAAAAAATGTGGGTGTATTTTCCTGCAATTGTGTGGGTTTACTTTTTATTGAAAAAAAAAAAAAAACAACAAAACAATTGTTTTCGTCGCTATGCTCTCTGTTTTCCTTCTTTTTTTAACATCAAAATTCTTCATTAAATTCTTAAAGAAAATGCAAACCAAACCAATGTTTTAAATCAATATTTGGGTGTCTAAGCTTTCAGTCGTACAGGAGTGGTCCATCGCTGAAAAGGTTTCTTCAACCGTCATCTGTAATTCTTTGAAGGTGTCGGACGTTTTGCTTCTTATCCAAGAGGCTTCGTCAGCTAACTAATTTTTTTTGCTGGTAGTTATGGCCCTATATATATCCCTGTGCCAGACTCTGCTATGATTGGTCCCTGCTCTCAGGATGGGGGGAGCAGAGGACTACTCCCTGCGGCTACACTGATTACTTCTATTGTCCTGCCCGAGTATGGGGTCTACGACTGGCCTGATTGCGCCATTTGCCCTTGTATCACCTCATCAGTATAACTAAGCCTATGTTGCCTAAGAAGTCGGTTCGAGGAAGGATTCAAATTGAACCTCACCCCACCATGGCGATTTATTGAAGGGTTTTACTGTTTTATGAAAATAGCTTCTTTTACTCCCCTTTCAAATATGGATATATATATGGCCAAAACTACCAGCAACAATTTTTAGTTAGCTGACGAAGCCTCTTGGATAAGAAGCGAAAGGTCCGACACCTTCAAAGAAGTACAGATGACGGCTGAAGAAACCTTCTCATCAATCATAAGTGATCTGTTTTTTGATGGACATTATTTTCATGTTGGGGTTAAAAATGGAAAATATACAACCAGGGCCTCCTTCCAAATGAATGTAGCACAAGTATTATTTTTTTTTGGGGGTGTGCTTTGCTAGGCTAATGGCCGCCAAGTGCGCATATGCCCAGGGAGAAGTTTCCAAGCTCACCTGAGGTGGTCGTAGGGCATGGCCAGAGTGATGTTGTAGTTGTAGCCGTGAGATTGGACGTAGTCGGACCTGCAGATGGGGAGGACGCCGCTTTCGTCAACGCCGCCGCCCAAAAAGTCGTAGTGGCAAATGGTTCCTCGATGCCTGGATGGGTGATAGAGAAGAGACAGAATAGAAGTTTTCATATTTAAAAGTTTCATGGTTAGTTGGCCGTCGAACACAAGGCCCACAATGGACTCGCAGAAAAATCTGAGGTCAATCTGAGGTGAACAGACACAGCCTGTTAAACTGTCATCTTCGTGTAGGAGATCTGACCTTGGACTCATTTACGACTTCACAGGAAGAGGTCATCAGCCAGGTTACAAATCTATTTATAATGTATTCGCGAATTAAAAATATGATGTGGAGCCCAATTCCCGCATTTGTTCGGGTTTTGTTTTTTTTCTTGCAGGGGGAAGGTGCCGATAAAGCGCTGGTCAGACCTCTGGCAATGTTTTTTCTTCCACGAGGGGGGCAGTATATACTGTATATGTATATAATACAGTACAGTTTATTTCTTTAATTACAATACCATAGCATATTTATTATACATAAAATAAGGTATATTGTGTGTAGTTTTAAGGCTTATTTAGTTGAAAATTATGTTTTATGAGGACCTGGGAACGGATTATTCTCATTTCAATGGTTTCCTATGGGAATTTAATGTTTGGAATACACACTTTTCGCCTGACACACACTTTCTGGGAACCAATTAAGTTTGTGAGCTGGCCTTCTATCTATTTGAGTTACTTCCGGGTTGAGTGAATGCTGGTGCGTGTGGCTGCCGCTGCTCACCTGCAGAAAAACGTATTCTGTGACTGTAAAGTGACCTTGAGAGTTTTGAAAGGCGCTTATAAATTAAATGGATTATTATTATTATACAGTACAGTTTATTTCTTTAATTAAAATACGATAGCATATTTATTATAGATAAAATAAGGTGTATTGTGTACCGTAGTTAAGGCTTATTCAGTTGAAAATTATTCTGTTATGGGGACCTGGGAACGGATTATTCTCATTTCAATGGTTTCCTATAGGAAATTATTTTTTGGGATACACACTTTTCGCCTTACACACACACTTTCTGGGAACCAATGAAGTTGGTAAGCCAAGGTATCACTGTAATTGCATTGTATTTTGGAGAGCTGCCCTCATTTCAAGTTCAAATAACTCCAGACCCATATAACTGAGGAATTTACTCTTTTTTTTCCTGATGAAAGAAGAGAGTGTAAGTTTTCTGACGCTGCATCGCCAGTACCTGCGGTGGGCCGTGAGGTCGTCATCGGTGATGCAGGCCCCCCTGGGCGTCTTGTCGTCGGGGACGTTGGCGGTCAGCAGCGTCCGTCTGTCCAGGCGCACGTGCCGGACGGGATGCCTGAAGGAATCTGGCTGAGTCCCGAGCGGGAAGGCGGCGGCGTCAAACGGGCGCTCTGACCTGTTGTGCATCTCCCACAGTTTGCTGGCCGTCCTCATCTCCCACACGCAGACGAGGCCTTCGCCGCCGCCGCTCACCACCTTCCAGTCGTCGGCGCGCACCGCCGTCACGCCCAAATGGTGCGCGTACAACGACGACACGCAGGAACCCGAGCGCAGGTCCAACACGCGCACCCTGACGGACAAACGTTGACAACCGGCAAATCTTCATGCCTAGCGAGTCACGGATTGATTGATGCATTTATGTATTTATTCATATATTTGTGTCATCACGTGTTTGTTTATATATTTACTTATTCATCTATTTGTTTATTTAGTCAACCATGATTTATTCATTCATTTGGTTATTTATTTATTTTCTATTTATGTATGTATTTATGTATGTATTCATGTATGCATTTATGTATGTATTTATGTATGTATTCATGTATTCATGTATGCATTAATGTATTTATTTATGTAGTTATGTATGTATTTATGTATTTATGTGATCATTTGGATATTGGATATTCGATTTGGATATTCCTTTATTAGTCTCACAGTGGAGAAATTTACATTTCACAGCAGCAAAGTGATGAAAGGAATCAAAGTAGAAAAACAAAATACATGAGCTGCTGGAAAGGCAGCCACTCTCGCGGCGCCGTCTTGAAGTCAAAAGAAAAAACTAAATAACAAATAATATGACAGCATAGAGACAATATGACAAAACAAAGACACAGAGAGACATTCATTCTTCAGGACTTGCTGTACCCTCTTTGTGATGACATGAAGCAGTTCTAGATGAAAGAGGAGAGGATCAAAGCGTCTTTCCACCAGTGGATCAGGGACATTATGGTGGAATGTGCACGTCGACTACAAGCTAAATGTTGAAAGCAAACACGCAGCTGTAGCATCCATTGAGGAAAAGAGATTGTCTCACATCTCCTGTTGCACATAAATCTGGTTCAATTCCAAGCCGCAACAGTTCCACATACGCATCGGCGCTCTGCGCTGACGCTCCTTTCTTCTTATCGCGGGTTCCTCAAGCCATGCATCCATCCAGCCGCAGACTGTCCAACAGCACTGACCTTTCCGCTAAACAAAGCGGGGCTGTGAAGATGCTGCCCATTAGAGGCGCAAAAAAGCACAATGGCCCCTTTGGTGTCCAGCGATGGCAGTCGAATGGCTCCGACATTCCTCCCATTCAAAAACAGTATGGGCATATTCATGTTGCCGAAAAGGGGCAACCGCTCAGCACAGTCTCCTCCTTGATGAATGTCGTGGTCAAAAATGCTGAAAAACAATCTGTATCCGTTCCAAACGATGCACAACAACACAAAGTGACAAATGAAAACACAAAACAAGACAAAAACGACCAAAAAAAGCAAGGCTCATGAGAGCACTTGCTGAGGCTGCCTACTCGGGCGCCATCTTGGACTTCTAGTCTTCATGTCTTTGTTTATATATTTACTTATTCATCTATTTGTTTATTTAATCAACCATTATTTATTCATTCATGTATTCATTTGGTTATGTATTTATTTATTTTTGCATATATTTATGTATTTATGTATATACAGTGAGACCACAACTTACAAACTTTTCGTCTTACAAACTTCAAATTTCTGAAAATTAAACCTTATAATAAGCACTATTTTCATAATACACACCCACCACGGCTGGCGGAGTGATCTTCGGCGGAAGCACACGACCGAACAGCACCAGAGGTTAAGTTAGCAACAGTCCTTATGGAAGGTGACTCTCCTTCCATAAGCCATCAACGACCATCAAAAAGGTCAATAAAACTTTATTTTACAGCACAGTTTATTTCTTTAATTACAGTCTTCATGTAATGCGCCTCTCTTTCCAAACAGCAATTCCCTTTGACCTCCAACCCCAAGTGACTTTATGATACAATGCAGTGTATTTCTTTCATTACAATACAATAGCACATTTATTATACATAGAATAAGGTATGTTGTGTGTAGTTTTAAGGCTTATTTAGTTGAAAAGTATATTTTATGGAAACCCGGGAACGGATTATTCCCATTTTAATGGTTTCATATGGGAATTATTTTTTTGAGATACACACTTTTCGCCTTACACACTCTGTCTGGGAACCAATTAAGTTCGTAAGTTGAGGTCTCACTGTATTTATGTATGTATTTATTTATGTATTTATACATAAATAAACATATGTGTGATCATGTGTTTGTTTATATATTTACTTATTCATCTATTTGTTTATTTAGTCAACCATTATTTATTCATTCATCTATTCGTTTGGTCATGTATTTATTTATTTGTTTGTTTGTTTGTTTATGTATGTGTGCATGCCATTTTTCTTGACCGCTCTGCCTCTGCGGTGGTCCGCCATTCAAGCCCAAAGTGGGAGGCGACGGAATGCGGCCGCGGGTGGCGTTGGCGTCACGTTCCGACGGCGTTGAATGGCCGACAATGTCCGCCGTTGTTCCGCGGGTGACCAAAACAACGCTTTCTTTGTCACGCCGCTTGTCAAAAAGGAGGACGACGACAAACTCGCAAAGCGGCGCATTCGTCGCCAAGCCAAACACCAAAATCCACGACTTCATTTTGCCGTGAGAGTTGCGGGCAAAAAAAAAATGTGGCTAAAAATGTTGGCTGAACCCACGTATGACCCACGTATGACCCACCTTCTGTCTTTGTTCCCGCACACCAACACGTTGGTCTCGTCCAGGTGAATGCAGGTGAAGTCGCCCGGCGAGTCGCCGAGGCACGCCACCGCTTTGCCGCTTTCCAAACTGTACACGTGAATCTGCGGCGGGAAGAAAGCACGCAATCGGTATATGACGCAAACACGTTGGGGATTTCAAACATATGCGGCTCCCTTGGCGCCCATCAATCAAAACCGAGGCGCACACACACACATTCACAAATATACAAACACACGCACACACGCAAACATACACACATTCACAAACACACAGCCATTCATTGACATTCACACAAACACACTCACATTCACACACAAATACACACACACACACACACACACACACACACACACACACACACAGATGCCAAACACACACATATAGACACACACTTTAATTCAAGTAGACTCAAACACACACATTAATTTACACACAGAGACACAAACATACACATTTTTTCACATATACACAAACAGAAACACACATAAACATGCAAACACACACACTCAAATACATACATACAGATACACACGCAGACAAAAACACACATATTTTTTCATATACACCAACAAACACACAACACATTAATTCAAATATACACAAACAGACACACACATAAAACATGCACACACACTCAAATACATACATACAGATACACACACAGACAAAAACACATATTTTTTCATATACACCAACAAACACACACAAACACACAACACATTAATTCACACACACAGACACACACAAGACATGTACACACACACACACACACACACACACACACTCAAATACACACATACAGATACACACACAGACAAAATCACACATGTTTTCATATACACCAACAGACACACACAGACAACACACAAACTCACATTCACGGAAACACACACATTAAGATTTGTATATAACCATAGATACACGCACACACACATGCAAACACACTCAAATACACACATACATACAGATACACACACAGACAAAAACACACAATTTTTTTAATATACATCAACAGACACACAAACACACACATTAAGATTCATACATAAACATACATACACGCACACACACTCAAATACATACATACAGATACACACACAGACAAAAACACATTTTTTCATATACACCAACAGACACATGCACACAGACACACCCACATTTCATCACATACACACACAAACACACACACACACACGTATTCACCCATTTGCCGCCATCCGCCTCCATTTGCAAAGCCCGCCCCCTTTGTTGCCCACCTTGTTGCCTGCGTCGTGCATGGCCCAACCTCCGCGCTTGACGCCGAAGGCGACGAGGCGCTCGGAAGCTTCCAGGCAGGTGACCGGGTGACCGTACACCGAGTGCATCGTCCTGGGCTCCTCCTCTTCTTCGTCCAGCAGGTAGACCGACTCCCCGGCCGCCACCGCCGTCAGCGCCCGCCGGCGCCCCCTGCTGCCGGGAGCCAACACCAAATTATGAACCTGTAAGACAAAAAAGTGGGACATAAAAATGGATCTTTTTTTTGTGTGATTAAACGAGAATTAGTTTGAAATGACAAACGGGTTTGGGGAGGCGGGTGAGGGTCAGCATCCTCCACGCCCCGCGATGGTCGGCGGCGTCCAGTCGGACGTCCGAGTCGACGGCGGAAGCCAGGACGGAGCCATCGGAGCCGAGGGCCAAAGCGCGGTGCATGCCCGCCATCTGGTGGTGGTAAATGGGATCGCCGCCCGTCGCCGTGCTCCAAACGTCCACGCAACCTGGATGGAGTGTGAAGGAGAACCAAAACCAACTTGTGGTCAACAAGCAAGAAAAAGTCTTCCATTAAAAAAAAAAAAAATCATCATTTTTTTTAAAACGTTTTCATGATTTTATTTTGAAAGGACAACCGACATCACTTTTTTGTTTTTAACTGACATCAGAAAAACGTTTTATAGCATATAAAATACCCACAACACGCAGTATGATATTTTTAGTCAAATGCAAAACATTAATAAAATGACTTAAAGTGTCCAAAATCTGCAAAAAATTGAGCTGCGAATTGGGCATTTTTAGAAAGTCCCGCCCCCAGTTCGTGACGTCACGCCAAGACGTCTTGCATTGCTTGAGAATCAAAACAATGGCTTCAGATTCGGAGAATATGCTTTCTTGTTACACATCCACTTATGAATATGTTTCAAATAGTTCTGAAGAGGAAAGCATATGTGATTAATTAAAGATTAAAGAATTCATATGTGCCATTTTGAGGCAACATTGGGGTGGAAATCTCTCACCCAAAAAAAGAGGCACAATATGGCGACCTCCTGTGGCTACCTCTGTTTCCACAGGCTGATAAATTCCTTATATGGCGCTTGAACGCCCCCTTCTGGCGGCTTTTGGGTGCAACACGAGGTTTTCAGAGCAAACAAGTACAGCAAAATACATTGACGTGATGGAAGGACTTCTACAATGCGTCTTTTTTACGGTCAGGGGCGGTCCTTTAGTGAATTCACGTACGGACTCGTCACCAACTCAAAAACAAGACTTCCTGAATGTTCAGCGCGAGTCTTAAAAGGTAAAATCTAGCTATATGCGCTGGAATCTTTGTAAAATACGCTCAGTAGAAGTCATTTGAAGCCATTTTACAAATTATGGACACAACTTGTCCGGAGATGTCGGTTGTCAGTTTAATAAAATCAATAATAATGAATCCTAACAATAATAATACGTATTGTCATCGTATGAACAACATCATCACAGCAATTAGAATTACAAACAGAAAATGCTTCAAAATGGCCCATTTTAAAATGTTGGTCACTTATATTTATTTGTTTATTTCTGTATTTATTTAAATATTTTTTTTTCAAGAAGAGCTAAATGCACGGAATCATCTTTTTTTGTGCCCTTTATGGTTTTTTGGTGGATTTTTCTTGCCCTATTGGGGAGGAGTAATAAATGAAAATTGACTTAGAAAAAAACTCTTTAATTCGTATATAACTTTTAATTTTAAAATTATGTACATGATTGTATTTATTTTTGGTTCAAATTATTAAAAAATACAAATTAATTACCTAACTAATCAATCAAATTATTTCATTATTTCAGTAACTAATCATTTTAATTAATCACTTCGTTAATTAACTAATTCATTACATGTAAAATTTGTCAACTAAATATATATATATATATATATATATATATATATATATATATATATATATATATATATATATATATGTGTGTGTGTGTAAAATTTGAAATGAAATGGTATCGTCATGTATTGATTGTTAATACCGTCGTGGTATGCAGCCGCCGCCACGCTGCCGGCGACCCGCACCAGAGCGACGGGCGGCCTTGGCTCGGAGAGAGCCGACAGCCGGTTGGACTTGAGGTGGAACGACGGCAGGTCCCAGTGCAACGTGTCCCACAGACGGACGTCCCCCGACGAGTACCTGATGGACACGGTTGTGTTAGCAACACTTCACCTGTCAATTCAATACCGAATACAGTGATACCTCAACTTACCAACTTAATTGGTTCCCAGACAAGAGTGTGTAAAGCGAAAAGTGTGTATCCCCAAAATTAATTTCCCATAGGAAACCATTAAAATGAGAATAATCCGTTCCCAGGTCCCCATAAAACATCATTTTCTACTTTCTAAGCCTTAAAACTACAAAAAAATCTACTTTATTTTATGCATAATAAATGTGCTACGGTATAATTAACGTAAGGGACAGTTAGGACGGTGGAAAAAAAATCATTGGCACCACCCTACCCACTCTCGAGGACTTGCACACTTGCAAGATTCCAAACTAGGGTGCGGAAAATCCTACTGGACCCTCCGCACCCTGCCCACCACCTTTTCCAGCTACTCCCCTCAGGCAGGCACTACCGATCCATGCGCACCAAATCCAGCAGACATTTAAACAGCTTCTTCCCCCAAACCATTAACTCTTTAAACAGGAACCCAAATAGAACTGTATAGTGCCTCTTTGCCATTTTTTTGATGATGATACTAGTGCAGCGTGTTCGACCGGAAACAAATTTGTTGTGTGCTCTACATACTTGGCAATAAAGATGATTCTGATTCTGAAATAAACTGTACTGTATATTAAAGTGGTTTAATTGACCTTTGTGAGGGTCGTTGATGGCTTGATGGAATGGATTAAACACTTGATGAGGAACGTAGAACTTCTTCTTTCACCATCTTGAGGAACGATACCTTGTAGGGGCTTTCTCTGCCATCATTTTACCTTGTTCATCATCAATTGTGTTCTGTTTAGCTGGCCTGATAGCTTTTTGCATCAAGTGTTCAGATGGCTTGTGCGGGTTATTAGTGGAGCCTGATTGATGGGATATTTTAACCTTGCAGTCTACACTCTGCTTTTGAACTATCAAAGTTGATGCGAGTCTAAATTTCACTGTTTTCTATCCACTCTCACTCTGTCGTCTGCCTGTCTCTTTAATGTTTAATTTTCAAATAAGTTCGGGAATGGTAGTGAATGAGTTAAAAATGCTTTTTTTTAAAGTCCTTATCAAGGAAGTGCTCCGAACAATTTTTTTTTAGGATCTCATGGGCTCCTTTTTTGACTGATTATGATACTTATCTGATTTTTATTTTTTTTTATCCTCACCCCGCCAGGACGTAGTTGTCATTGGAGCTCACGTCGCAAAGCACCTTTCCCAGTTCAAACTGCAGCTGGCTGATGCAGCCAACACGATTCTGCAGCAAAGGAGGGAGTGAGTGAGTGAGTGAGTGAGTGAGTGAGTGAGTGAGTGAGTGAGTGAGTGAGTGAGTGAGTGAGTGAGTGAGTGAAAGAATGAATAAATAAACAAATGAATACATGAATACATAAGTAAATACGTAAACAAACAAACACATTAATAAATAAATAAATTACGAGCCAAGGAAAAATAAATAAATAACAAAAAAAATCAATAAATAAATAATACAAATTAAGAACTGCGGAAAAATAAATCAATAAAAATAAAAACATTTTAATTCAAATCTTCACACCATCAAACTAGTAAGGTTTTCTCAAACAACACAAAAGGTGTTATTAATTACATGTAAAATGTGTCGATGAATTGGTTACTTCATCTGTTCATTAATTATGTGTATTGATTGAAAAATTATTTTTTGGGTTGGTTTAAAAAAAAAAAAAATCAACAAATGAATTAAGTTGAATTATTAATCTAATTAATTAAGTAACTAATCATGTTGATTAATTATACAATTAATTACATGTAAAATGTGTCGATGAATTGGTTACTTGATTTGTTTATTAATTATGTGAATGATTGAGAAATTATTTTTTGGGTTGATTAAAAAAATAACTAATTAATCAACAAATTAATTAACAGTGTAATTATCAATGTAAATAAGTAATTAATCATGTTGATTAATTTCACAATTTGTCAATGAATTGGTTACATGATTTGTTAATTATGTGGTTGATTGAGAAATTATTTTTTGGGTTGATGTAAAAAAAAAAACAATTAATCAACAGTTTAATTATCAATGTAATTAAGTAACTAATCATGTTGATTAATTACACAATTAATTGGTTACTTGATGTGTAAATTAATTATGTGATTGATTGAGAAATTATTTTTTGGGTTGATTTAAAAAAAATAATTAACTAATTAATCAACAAAATAATTACCATTTTAATTAGCAATTTAATTAAGTAACTAATTATGTTGGTTAACTACACAATTAATTACATTTAAAATTTGTCAATGAATTGGTTACTCGATGTGTTAATTATGTGATTGATTGAGAAATTATTGATTTAATTTAGTTGATTTAAAAAGAACTAATTAATGAACAAATTAATTAACAGTTTTTCATTAATTAATTGATTTTAAAAAATTAATTTAAATAATTTAAATATTTTTTCTGTTAATTTAATTAACAGAAATTATTGTTTGGGTTGATTTAAAAAAATAACTAATACATCAACAAATTATTTAACAGTTTAATTATCAATGTAATTAAGTAATTAATCATGTTGATTAATTACACAATTAATTACATGTAAAATGTGTCGATGAATTGGTGACTCGATTTGTTAATTAATTATGTGGTTGATTGAGAAATTATTTTTGGGTTGATTTAAAAAAATAATTAATCGATTAATCAACAAATTAATTAACAGTTTAATTATCAATTTCGCCCATTATAAAAAAAATATATATATATGAAATTGTATTGCAATGTATTCATTGTTTAACACGGTCGCTTACCACGACGGTATAAACACCCTTTGATCATTCTTTAATTCGTATGAAACTTTTTAATTTTGAAATGATATAAATGTGCACAAAAAACACAAAAGGCGTTATTAGCTACATGTGAGATTATGCCGGCGCTCACCTTCCAGTTAGCGCGCACGTTAGCCGCCGCGACGCGACGGTCTCGCAGCGCCGCCTTCCAGCAAGGCGAGTCGGAGACGGCGGCGCCGCGCCCGTGACCTTCCGCCGCGCACAGCTTGAACCACAGCATCCCGTCTTCAGCCAGCACTCGCCACGCTTTGCTCACCTGACGCCAAATGAATTTTCATTTCAATGACTTTTGCTGATGTAATAATAACAACAACAACAACAACAACAACAACAACAACAACAACAACAACAACAACAATAATAATAATAATAATAATACATTTAATTTATAAGCACCTTTCAAAACTCTCAAGGTCACTTTACAGTCACAGGATACGTTTTTTTTCTGTGGGTGAGCAGCGGCGGCCACACGCGCCAGCGTTCACTCAACCCAGAATAACTCAAATAGATAAGAATCTAGCTGGCTTGCTAATAGCTAGTTAACAGATAGTCAGCTAGATAGCTAGCTAGCTATTTAATAGCTAGCTAGCTAGGTAGCCAGCCAGGTATCTAATAGACAGCAAATAGATAGCTAGCTAGCTAGCTAGGTAGCAAGCTAGGTAGCCAGCCAGGTCCCCACCTAGATAGCAAGATAGCTAATAGACAGCAAATAGACAGCAAATAGATGGCTAGCCAGGTAGCCAGCTAGATGTGTCTTCTTTTCCGGTCAGGGGCGTTCCTTTAGTGACGTCACGTACGGACTCGTCACCAACACGAAAACAAGACTTCCTGAATATTCAGCGCGAGTCTTAAAATGTGAAATATAGCTATATGCAGTGAAATCTTATTAAAATACGCTCAGTAGAAGTCATTTGAAGCCATTTTACAAATTATGGACACAACTTTTCCGTAGACGTCGGTTGTCCTTTAACAACAGTTGAATGGTGCATTCCAACGTACTATATGGATGAGAAGAAAAATGGGCAGTTGTTTACTTGCAATCACTCACCTGTGCACATCTTCCGAGCTCGGCGCGGTTGAGATATTGGAATATCTTCAAGGCTAACTCATAGGGCAAGTCAATGTCAAAGAAGGGGATGTCGTTGGCCTCGTTCTGCATTGAAAAGTAAAAAAACAAAATTAACGGGGTAGGAAGCACGGCGTAGATACCCCGGCTATCTATTTGCTATACATTTGCTATGTAGCTAGCTGGCTATCTATTTGCTATCTACTGTATTTACTATCTATTAGTTATCCGTCTAGCTACCTAGCTAGCTATCTATTTGCTATCCATTTTCTATCTATTAGCTAGCTACATAGCTGGTAATATATTTGCTATCTATTTGCAAGCTGCCTAGCTGGCTATCCATTTGCTATCTTGAGAGTTTTGAAACGCGCTTAGAAATGAAATGTATTATTACTATTAGCTATCTGGCTAGCTAGCAAGCTATGTGGCTAGCTATTTATTAGCTATATGGCTATCTAGCTAGTTAGCTAACTGTCTAGCTGGCTATCTGTTAGCTAGCTGGCTAGCTTTCTATCTACTTGAGTGATTTCCGGGTTGAGTGAACGCAGGCGCATGTGGCTGCCGCATCGCAAACGCAGAAAAAACGATCCTGTGACTGTAATGTGACCTTGAGAGTTTTAAAAGGCGCTTAGAAATGAAATGGATTATTATGATTATTATTATAGATAGCTCGTGTCTATATCGAGATGGTTTTTGCGTGACTCCGTACCAGGTCCAGAATGAGCTGGTCCACGAGTTGCTCATCTTTCTGGACTTTTTTCCGAGGATGTTTCAGGGTCTCCCTGCAGGTGGCGGTCTCCTCCTGGTATTTCTTCTTCCTCTTGGTCCTCTCCTCCGCGAGTCTGCCCAGAAGCGGGCTCGTCCTGCCGCCCAGCAAACCCCTGGCGATGGACACGTAGCTGGGCTCCTCAAATCCACCGCTCCTTCCGGGTTCGGGCTCCTTCTGAGCACGACTCGCGTCTTCGTTTTCGTGACTGCAACCGGGGGACGCGGCGGTTATGAGCCGCCGTTCCTCCTTTGGTCGCCAAAGCTCACGTTTCCAACGTTCCCTGAATGCATCGAGTTCGTCCTCGGCCATTGTGTGCAAATAAGGTCAGGAATATAAAAGAAACATTTTGTGTTATCGCGTCAAAAACGATAACGACGACTACGGTACAAAAGTGGTCGGACCAAAACAAATAAAACGCGTCCTTCATTATAAAGAGTCCGACGAGGGACGTAAGTCGGATAAGAGTTCCACGTTTGCAAATATCGCGAATAAAAATTTCAGAATTTGTAATAGAAAAGTCATGTTAAATGTCAATTTAATCGTATTATCAAAATGAAAAAAGGGTAAAGTGCGGAGTGCAACAACGACCTAAGTTAAAAGCGCGTAGTATACATTTCGAAGCAATTCGGACAAAAACAGAACAAAACATTTTCTCGTGTCCTTCACTATAAAGAGTCCGATGAGGGACATGGCTCGGATATAAGTTCCACGTCTGTCATATCGTCTACAAATGTCACGAATAAAAACTTCAGGATTTGTAATTATAGAAAATGGTAATGTTAAAAATACAATTTTAATCGTATTATCAAAACGGAAAAAAAGAGTACAGTAAGGAGTCCAACAACGACCCAAGTTAAAAGCGCGTACATTTCGAATAAGAGAAAACCGGAAACACGTTCTCCACGATAAATAGTCCGATGAGGGACATCGCTAGGGGATGAGTTCCACGTTTATCGTGGTCTACAAATATCGCAAATACAAACTTCAGGATTTGTGATAAGAGAAAACAGTCATGTTAAAAATGCTCATTTAATTGTATTATGAAAACAGAAAAAAAGGAGTAATGGAGTCCAACAACGATCTGTGTGAAAAGCGCGTACATTTCAAAGCAAACAGGACAAAACCGAAACATTTTCTCGTCTTAACCTCTTTCGCGTTGGCTCGTGGACACTTTTTTCTCACAACATAGCAACATTTTCACAAAGCTTGTTTATTAGAATGTACGTAAAAACTCACAAATGTAATATTTACCCAGAAATAATGTGGTCAAATAAGAAAATAAAAAATAGAGAAACAAACGTCAGGTGCATAAAACAATCACATTCCCTTTTGGATGAATTGTGTCTTTGTAAGATTTTACTATTGTAACTATATTGTGTCTTAAAGGACAGCTGACGCCTCCGGACAAGTTCCGTCCATAATTTGTAAAATGACTTCAAATGACTTCTACTGAGCGTATTTTACAAAGACTCCACCGTATATAGCTATATTTTACATTTTAAGACTCGCGCTGAATATTCAGGAAGTCTTGTTTTTGAGTTGGTGACAAGTCCTCACGTAACGTCACTGAAGGAACGCCCCTGACCGAAAAAAGGACACACAATGCATTTTGGGTACTTTGTTTTGTCTGAAAACCGTGTTGATGGTGAAATTAGAAGGAAAACACATACATAACGCAATGGTAAATCATTGTGTGTTGCACCATGACTACTATTTGATACTCGTTGACACAAATTCCTGGCAGACAAATCAACCCATTTCCAACGGAGCTTGTGCGCCATCTTGTGCATTTTCTGGGCATTACATTGGAGTCCAGACAGCTCGAATTAATACGGAAGGACTTCTTTAATCAATTGCAAACATTTATGCTTTCCTCTTCAGAACTATTTGAATCATATTCATAACTGGATGAGTAACAAGAAAGCATCTCCCAATCTGAACTCTCTGAAGCCATTGTTTGGATTCTGGAGCAAGGCAGTGTGTGACCAATAGTGATGTCATCAACAAGGGGGCGGGACTTTCTGAATCTGCCTAGTTCCGAGCTCATCTTGTGGCAGTTTTGGGACACTTTAACTCATTTTTATTGGTGCTTTGCATTTGACGAAAAATATCAGCCTGGATGTTTTGGCTAATTATATGCTATAAAACGTTTTTCTGGTGTCAGTTAGGAAACAAAAAAAATAGTGTCGGTGTCCTTTAAGCTTTAGTAGATTTGGAAATGAGCGGAGGTGGCCCCATCCTTCCAGCATCGGACTGTCTCCACGACGGTGGCGCGACACAGAGGACACGCCCTCTCACGGTCCAACCAGGAAGTGAGACACCCCTCGCAGAAAACATGCTAGCGCCGAACAAAAGTGAGCCGTTAACGATTTCGTGATTTAAGCAGACTCGAGCGTCTTACCGTACCTGACAATGGATGGCAACGGGATCGCGAAAATCCGCCTGGCAAATGGCGCAGACGTCGCCGGCCTCACCGCACTGCTGGCCGCTGGCACGCACGCCGTAACTCTGCATGCAAAGACGGATTTTGCTCTTCACAAAATGCTCAATTTGCTTTCGTGCA
>NC_142737.1:1237500-1317500 GCF_051943395.1 Hippocampus bargibanti
GGGGAGATGGCTTCTTGACATTATTTATTTATATTTACTTATGTATTTATTTTGCAATTATATATAATAACAATAATACTAATAATAATGATGATGATAATAATAACACATTTCACTCTCAGAAATAAGCAGACTCCAACATGGCTGCTCCGAACCAAAATGGCGGACATTCCTGTGTTTTTTTTCTTCTTCAAATGTGACCTCTTTTTAATCGCTGGACGTATGATTGATATTAGCATTACATTCCATGTTGCTAAGTGCTCAACATATCAATAAGACCAATACTGACCCCCACCCAAACAAAAAGAGACCCAGGTTAAATTGAGGTGAATACTGAGGAATAATATTGAAACATTGATAATATTTATCATTTTATTGAACAATTAAATGTTCTAAGTCCTGCTCCGTTTCGGTGCCGTATGGGGTTCCACATGGTTCTGTTTTAGGGCCCCTCTTTTTGACCTTTTTCTCCCCTCGGTTACTTAACTCATTCGCTGCCATTCCCGAATTTATTCGGAAATTGAAAAGTGTGACGTGGAGCGACATTCTCAAATTTGTTTGGGTTTGTTTTTTCTTGCGGGGGTGCCGATAAAGCGCTCGTCAGACCTCTGGCAATGTTTTTTTTTCCCTTCCACGAGGGGGCAGCATTTGTCCCTGTTCGCGCTTTGTTACAGCTTCAGCTGTTGTTAAAGCGCTATATGAATCAATATGTATTGTATTATGTACAGCCACCCCCATTTCAAACTCAGATAACTCCAGACCCATATAACTTAGGAATTAACTGCTTTTTTCTGATGAAAGAAGAGAGTCTAAGGTTTCTTACGCTGAATTAAATGTTTATGAAGTGCTAAAACTCAATAGTGGTTTAAGAATAATACAATGTAGACAAGTGTATTTACACACACACACACACACACACACACACACACACACACACACACACACAAAAGGAAGTTGGACTGAAGAGAGGAATGTCACGTAAGGCACGTAGTCCGCTTTCAACATGAATCACACGTGGCGTCACTTGGATTGTCATTGTTTTGCAAAACTGAAACCGCATCATTGTCCTCGTTTTTTTTTCTTCTTTCCCACGCTCCTGTTGTGCAGGGAAACAAATATTTCTAATAAATCCATCGACGCTTTAGGGATTCAAACTACAAATGTTTTTTGGAATCAACCATAAATGCTCACAGGCAAATCAAGCCGTTATATTACATAAATAAATGAATAAAGACATTAATTCATAAAATAAATAAGTGAAGTGTGCTATCTTCTTGCTATCTATTAGCTAGCTAGGTAGCTATCTAGCTACCTATCTATTAACTATGTCCTTGAGAGTTTTGAAAGCACAATAAATACAATGTATTTTGATTATTATTATTAGCTATGGATTAGCAAGCTAGCTAACTTTGTATCTATTTGAGTTACTTCCGGGTTGAGTGAACACTGCCGCATGTGGTTGCCGCTGCTCACCCACATAAAAACTTAAAGTGATCCTAAAGACTGGAAAGTGATCTTGAGAGTTTTGAAAGGCGCTTATAAATAAAATGTATTATTATTATTATTATTATTATTATCATTATTGCTATTATCATTACTATTATTATTATTTAAAAAATAAATAAATAACAACATAAAATAAAGAACAAATACAATTAAACAAAATACAATAAAATAAATACAAAAATAAAATGACATAAAATAAAATGACATAAAATAAAATGACATAAAATAAAACAACATAAAATGACATAAAATAAAATAAAATGAAATAAAATGAAATAAAATAAAATAAAAGGGCGCCAGGGGGAATTTTCTTTTACGGCATGACTTTTCTGTCAGTACAACAGTAGGCACAGAAAGCACAGAAGGAAAAACATTTTTGATGACATGTTTTCGGTAATTCCTTCATTTTTTGCGCGTGTTGACCAAATGACAAACTTAAATGTCAACTCTCACCCTGGACTTGAAGGCCAAGAGGATGCCAGGCAGAAAGAGAACAAAGCATTTCAGTCCAATGGTGACGAACTTGAGGACAAAGTCAGTGATGCCCACCGCCCACATGAGGTCGAAGAAGTCAAAACCGTCCAGGTTGGGCTTGGAAAACATAAGGCTGGAAGGTAAACAAAAACAAACAAACAAAAAAAAATAACCACAGGATTATTTTTTTACACTACAGTGATACCAGATTAGTTTTCCACACTCACTTTCTTTGAGTGCAGATGTGGTTTGCTATCGAGTAGAGTACTTTTGCTATTATGGGAGCGAAAAAGACCCCACCACAGGTTAGTGTTAAGCAAGCAGACACAAAAGAATTTTACGGTCGAGCAGAAGAAGGAGATCATCAAAACGAGTTGTGCGTTTGTGTGCCTTAGCGTCCCAGTACCAGTATGCTAAGCCGACCATTGCTACGTGTGGCGAAGGGTGTTTCTGTGTTGTCTAAGCAACGGTCTCAGCCAATAGAAAAGGTTGTTAAAACGTCTCTTGATTTGGATTAACAAAAAGCCGCTAGCAGGGGACATTGTGAGTGAGGGTATTTTCACAGAGAAAGCACGGCAACTTCACTCGGATATCATCAAGAGGCAACTACATCAACGACCATCACAAAGGTCAATAAAACGACTTTACGATACAGTAGTTTATTTCATTAATTATGATACGATAGCACATTTATTGTCCATAAAATAAGGTATATTTTGTGTAGTTTTAAGGCTTACTTTGTAGAAAATTATGTTTTATGAGGACCTGGGAACGGATTATTCTCATTTTAATGGTTTCCTATGGGAAATTAATGTTCGGAAGACACACGTTTCGTCTTATACACACTTTCTGGGAACCAATTAAGTTCTTAAGCTAAGCTATCACTGTATTTTTAAATGTGTCCGGGTGACACACGTAGCAACTCATGATGTGAAAAATGATCATAAGATGAGTAAAAACATACTGATGACAATACTCACAAGACAAAAAGCAGACGGGAGTTCAGCTAAAAGAAACAACACAAAATGGCTGACGTCATGGAAAAAAAACAAATAAAAATGATGAAGCTAAACAAAATGGCAGCTTAAAAGCCACGCCGGACTGACGTTGACTACCTGTTGTAGAGCTTCTCTTGGCTGAAAGTGTAGTAAATATACGCCACGTTCCCAGAGAGGAACAAAGCAATCCAGAGGGCCATCACAACCGAGCGCTCCTCCTGAAACGCACGCATGCAAGCAAGCTAACGCGAGTTAGCGCTTCGGCTGTCACGCTTGAAAAAAAAAAAAGCCTGCTGGAAACCGAGACAACTTTCTCATGTTTGGAATCGATCAATCCATCTCGCAGTCTTATAAAAATACATACCATGATTTTTTTTCAATGATTTGATAAGCATATGAAAGCTAAAAAAAATTAGCATCTACAGACGCTCCCCTACTTACGAACATTCGAGTGACGAACAACGGTAGATACGAAATTTTTTGTCATAACATATATATCGATGAGAAGGTTTTTTTCAGCCGTCATCTATACTTCTATGAAGGTGTCGGACGTTTCGCTTCTTATCCAAGAGGCTTCGTCAGCGAATTAAAATCTCTTGCTGGTAGTTTTGGCCCTATATATATATATCCCTACTGTACTGGTGGGGTCAGGTTCAATTTGGATCGTTCCGACAACCGACTTCTTAGGCAACATAGGCTTTGTTCATGCTGATGAGATGATACCAGATCAAATGGGGCAATTAGGCCAGTCGCAGACCGCATATTCAGGCAGGACAATAGAAGTAATCAGTCAGTACAATAGAAGTAAACAGTGTAGCCACAGGGAGTAGTCCTCTGCTCCCCCAACCGGAGAGCAGGGACCATCATACCACTACCAGCAAAAGATTTTAGTTTGCTGACGAAGCCTCTTGGATAAGAATCGAAACGTCCGACACCTTCAAAGAAGTACAGCTGAAGAAACCTTCTCATGGATGGACCACTCCTCTACGACTGAGAGCTTACACAGACGTAATAACATATATAGTATTCTCTCCAGTTGTACATGTACATATCTTTATATACTTATACAAGCCTTAAAAATATGTATAAAAACCTTAAACATACTTATATAAGCCTTAAACATACATTCCACACAAAATATAGCAGTGAAGCAACTTATGAACGAATTCACCTTACGAACGACCGTTCGGAACGGATCTCGTTCGTAAGTTGGGGAGCGTCTGTACTGTGCATTTATTTTCTTTGATTTTTTTCCACTTTAGAACCCCGGAGGGAACGGTCAGGAAACTTTATTATCTTACCCGCAGTGACACCTGATGCTTGAACGAGGCATTGGCGTAAGCAAAGGTGCTCGCCATCCCCACGCAAACCGCGATACCTGCGGCACAAGTGACATGCTTCCGCATCATCTTCTTCATTAGCAAAATACATGAACACATTTAACAAGAAGAAGAAGAAGAAGAAGAAGAAGAAGAAGAAGAAGAAGAAGAAGAAGAAGAAGAAGAAGAAGAAGAATACAATGATAATAATAATAAAAAGAACAAGAATACACTGATGATAATAGTAATAATAATAATAATAATAAGAAGAAGAAGAATTAGAAGAATACAATACATATTGATTTATATAGCGCTACTACTACAATACTACTACTACTATAAATAATAATAATAATAAGAAGAATTAGAAGAATACATTGATGATGATGATGATGATGATGATAATAATAATAATAATAATAATAATAAGAAGAAGAATTAGAAGAATACAATGATGATGATGATGATAATAATAATAATAATAATAAGAAGAAGAAGAAGAAGAAGAAGAAGAATTAGAAGAATACAATACATATTGATTTATATAGCGCTACTACTACAATACTACTACTACTATAAATAATAATAATAATAAGAAGAAGAATTAGAAGAATACAATGATGATGATGATAATAATAATAATAATAAGAAGAAGAAGAAGAAGAAGAATTAGAAGAATACATATTGATTTATATAGCACTACTACTACAATACTACAACTACTACGACTATTAATAATAATAATAAAATAAGAAGATGAAGAAGAATTAGAAGACTACAATACAGTACATATTGATTTATACAGCGCTACTACTATCACTACAATACGACTACTAGTTCTACTACTACTAATAATAATAATGATAATAATGATAAGAAGAATTAGAATAATACGATACTACTACTACTAAGATGAAGAATTAGAAAAATACAATACAATACAACACATATTGACTTATATAGCACTTTAACAACAGCTGAAGCTAATACTACTACTACAACTAACAACAACTAATAATAATAATAATAATAATAATAATAATAATAATAATAATAATAATAATAATAATAATAATAATAATAATTTCGAGCAATTAGGGCCAGGTCTGATCTCATTGTATTTTGGACAGCTGCCCTCATTTCAAGCTCATATAACACCAGACCCATATCATTTAGTAATTAACTCCTTTTTTTCTGATGAAAGAAGAGAGTCTAAGCTTTCTAACACTGTATTGAAGGTTTATGTAGTCCTAAACCTCAATATTCTGTGAATCCTGGAATTCAAGTGACAATGACAAAAACCCTGGCGCTGGAGTGGATACATTTTTGCACATCTGGCAGTGAATGAGTTAAAAACCTTTTTTTTTTTTTACCGAGCTTATGCTGGAAGCAGACTTTGGCCAGCAAGATGAGAATGAACGGGAAGCCCCGCTGCAACCACGTGACCACGGACTTCAGCTCAGAGAGGGCCGGTGCAGGGGTGGACGTGTCCTCCGGGCCCGCCTCTTCGCGGGGTCCGCGGTGGTGCCTGTCGGAGCCCGCCGCCGCTGCCGCCGTGGCCTGCTGGAGAAGAGAGGCGGTCCTGTGCTGCAGCGGCGGATGGTGGAAATGGTGCTGGTGTTGCGTTTGAGGGTGGTGATGGTGGTGGTGGTGGTGAGGCGGGCGAGGGAGGAAGGCTCCGCCCTCCGGCCGACGTGGACCGCCTTCTTCCCGGGATGACGCCGTCATCTGGACAAAGACGTCCGGGGGCGAGCCCAGTACTAAAGTGGCCGCCTGGAACTGGGCGGAAGAGACGGCGGCGGACGGGACGCCAACTAGGCCGGAAAAGATCTGGGGCGATGCGGGCGAGTCGGCTTTCAGGCAGTCGAACACGCCGCCCTCGTCCACATTGCTTTCTGATCCCACAGTTTGGCTACGGCTCCTAAACAAGGAAACGGAACATCGGATTGAAGAATGACAGCGTTTGTGCACCTTTCTGTCATGAAATTTCTTTCATGACACCTCAAGTTTGGTCAAAACAGTGACTTTAAAACCCTCAAATTATAGGTACGCTACAGTTCGCTATATTCCCCCGCCATTGTTTCTGTCCAGTGAAGCGAGCGCACTCTGTACTCGCAGTCGTATATCATTGCATTTTTGTGAAGTACGTCCTGGTTTTTGGTGGGATTTTCCAAGCTACGCAGCTTATGATGACGTTTTGCAAGTTTCCCTCCATGCTGGTTCTTGAAATTTCCCAATGCGACAATGAGAAACGGGGAAAAAATGGATTGAAGTTTACACTCTTTTTGCTAACACGACAGTTTATAAAGGTGAATAAGTTGTATTTTTATAACTCATAGAAGTGGTAGAATATATATTTTTCTCCATAACTGACAAGTTTCAAGCAAAAAGAAGCATTAGCATATATATTTCTAGAGCTGGCAATTTTCCTTACTAGTATTCAGTGACAGCCATTTTTGATTTCTGACGAAAATCTGCCTGCATTCGATTGTTGATATTTGCTCATTTGTATATTGAATCTGTTTTTGTGTTTTCCGTTCTTGTTTAGAATTTCAAAAGCTTTCCAATGGTACCTTACTCATTAAGATCTGCCAAAAATTAAGAAAGTTATGATATTTTAAACTGTAGTAAAGAACTCGGTCACAGATTTTCATTGTTTTAACTATAATTACAGGCATAAAAACCCCTCATATTTCAAAAATTAAAAATTCCATTATTTCCTTATTATTTGTCATAGAACAATAATCTATACATCTTTTGAAAGCTATTTAAATGCACTTTAATATGATATTAGAAAATGATGAATTATTATTGCAAAATCTTGTCACATCCCGACAAATTAGCTTGAAACATCACTTTGAAAATTTTTTATCGACACCCAAATTACAAACACGAATTCTGTCTTTAGAACATCGATTTTTATAACCCTTGGGTTTTCTTGAACCTTGACTGATGAGCTGTGTGTAAAAAATAATGTGTGGTTGGGTCGCTCGCCTTTCTGAGGGCATGCCATCCGTGTTGCTACTGTGTCTTCTCTGCATGGCACGGCGCTCGTCAACACACGAAGCGGCCCTGAGACCACCATGTACATACATAGGCCAACGTTAGACAAATTCACGTTTACGGCTTTTTTTATCCATTAGACAGGAAGACGTTTGAAGCAGCGTTTACCTTAATGTCATCAAAGAGTCCTTCGCCGGTGAATTTCATTTTTTTTTTTTAATTTCAGGTGAGCTAGCGTCCGGCAAAGACGCTCTGCCGGCCAGTTATTTTTAGTCAATTACTTCCGGTGTGATATCATTAGATCAACGTATATCGACCAATCGCATTTGGCGTTTGCTCATTTAGCCGCTTCCGTGGTTGTTAATAAAGTCAAAGTCAGCTTTATTGTCAAATATGCTAAAATCAGTTTTATTCCTACTATACAGACGTATTTGCAATCGAAATGTTGATATTGTATTACATGTTAATGTGTTTACATTCACAAATGAATTGTTCGTTACGGCTATCCTTTGAGATACGTCGTAACGAGATTCGATCTTCAAATTCATTTTCATAAAAATGATGGCAAAAGTGACGTCATGTTCACGAGGCTTACGGATATGTGGAATTCAAATTTCACCGGGCAGAATTTAATCACAGATTTCTCTAATTTGCTTCGTTACACTGGTCTTCGGCATACAATATTTTGAATGGAAAATGAAAGGCGTCACTGTTTGTCGGAATCTCTCGACCAATCGCTTTTGACGTTCGTGATTACGCCACTTCCTTATTGTGTCATGTTGTTTTGCTAACGCCGCTGGATAAACACGACTGCCACGTATTTCGGGAAATATATTTGTCTTTGCCGCATTTTGCACTTAAATCGGTCTCGTTTTAACTCCCGCCCCCATAACTTGTTATATTTTTGTTTGCGTCTTCATCAATAAGCTAGTTTGCTCATGCTTCTCACGTCAAATGAAGCTATCAAGCTAACAAGGCACGCCACTCATGAAACGTGATTTGTTGCTTACGTCATATTTAAGACAATTTATAATGCAAAATGGGTTAATCGTGTGATCGCTTTTTTTGTGTGCATTTTTTGGGTGTTTTGTCGGGAGCTAGTTAGCTTAAGCAGAACCTCGTCGCACATCCACGCCTGCACGATTTAACGACAGGAGATTGGATGTTTGTGGACCAAGTGAAGATATGATGATGCTCCGGCGTCTCTTGAGGAAGCGCTGGGTGCTCGGGGTCGTCTTTGGGTTGTCGCTTATCTACTTCCTAACCAGCACGTTGAAACAGGTGCAGCATTGATACACAAGCGTAAATTAAGTTAGCCATAACTGCTTTCAGTCCCACTTTTAATGATGTTGAAGATAAGGAAGATTGCAGATAACGAATGAACTTTTAAGTTTTTCTTTCATTGTTTAAATGGAAATATCTGTCTAGCTATTTGCTATCTAGCTAGCTATCTATTCACTAACTGATTGGCTATCTAGCTATGTATCTGTTGGCTATCTATTAGCTAGCTAGATAGCTAGCTTTCTATCTATTTGAGTTACTTCCGGGTTGATTGAATGCTGGCGCGTGTGGCTGCCGCTGCTCCATCACAGAAAAACACATCTTGTGACTGTAAAGTGACCTTGAGAGTTTTGAAAGGCGCTTAGAAATGAAATGGATTATTATTATTATTATAACGCGTGTGCGTGCAGGAGGAGCGAACCACTCTGGACCGCACCCTTCTGGAAGTGAAGGACATGGAGCGTCGCATCCCCTGGAAGATGCGCTTTAACCTGGGCAACAGCAGCCGAGAGATGGGGCACTGTCGTAATTCCATCCAGGGAAAAACACTGCTCACCGATGAGCTGGGTGAGCAATGAGATTTTTGCTTTTGTCGTAGGCCGTTTGTTATGGTTGACGGAGACAGAACACACTGCGGATCATACATTCTCACCGGCAAAAAAATGAAATAAAATCTTACATCAATGACAAGGTAGAAGTTGCAGAAAACGATACCACCCATGAGCATGATGAGCGTCAGTTGCACACTTAAAGGACAACCGACGTCTCCGGACAAGTTGTGTCCATAATTTGTAAAATGGCTTCAAATGACTTCTACTGGGCGTATTTTAATAAAATTCCACCGCTTGTAGCTCTATTTGACATTTTAAGACTCACACTGAATATTCAGGAAGTCTTGTTTTTGAGTTGGTGACGAGCCCGTACGTGACGTCACTAAAGGAACGCCCTTGACCGAAAAAAAGACACATTGTAGCAGTACTTCCATCACGTCAATGAATTTTGCTGTACTTGTTTGGTCTGAAAACCTCGTGTCGCACCAAAAAGCCGCCAGAAGAGGGTGACCAAGCTCCGTGGAAGGAATTTATCAGCCTGTGGAAACGGGCTGATTAAGTCCTCACAGGAGCTTGGACGCCATTTTCTGCCTCTTTTTGGGTGATAACAACAAACAACAACAAATATGACAACACAGAGAGTCATTCATTCTTCAGCACTTGCTGAACCCTCTTTGTGACATGAAGCAGTTCTAGATGAAAGAGGAGAGGATCAACACGTCCTTTTCACCGGTGGATCAGGGACGTCACGGTGGAAATGAGCACGTCTGCTACAAGCTAAATGTTGAAAGCAAACACGAAGCTGTAGCGTCCATTGACGAAAAGAGCTTCATGTCACAAAGAGGGTACAGCAAGTGCTGAAGAATGAATGACTGTGTCTTTGTGTTGTCATATTTTTTTTTTTTTTTTTTTTTTTACTTCAAGATGGCGCCGCGAGAGTGGCTGCCTTTCCCAGCAGCTCCTGTATTTTTTTTCTATTTCTTTCTTTCCTTCCTTTCCTCTTTCATAACTTTGCTGCTGCGAAATGTAAATGTCTCCACTGCGAGACCAATAAAGGTACATCCAATCCAAGAGATTTTTCGCGTTTCCTATCCCACATAAATCCGCTTCGATTCCAAGCCGCGACAATTCCAATCGCATCCCTATGTGCTAGTTATTATGCTACATATTCTTGTAATATCTTGTACATGTTGGGTGCTAATATCATAAAAAAATGTTTTGTGTCTCCCTTGCGAAGGTTACGTGTGCGAGCGCAAAGACTTGTTGGTAAACGGCTGCTGCAACGTCAACGCGCCTCTCAGCAGGCAACACGTCTGCAAAAGTTGCCTACCCAACGGCTGCTGCAGCGTTTACGAATACTGCGTATCTTGCTGCCTACGGCCAGATAAGGTCAACGCTTTGTCCAAATCTTTTTGCAAGACAAAAATCCAACAACTTGTTTGTCTAATTTTTCGTCATTTTAGAAAGCTCACCTGGAGCGCTTCCTGAACCGCGCCGCCGAAGGCCTCCAGAACCTCTTCACTGCCGTGGAGGACCTTTTTGAGCTCTGCCTGGCTAAGTGTCGCACCTCCTCGCAAGTAATAACAATAATAATACTAAAACTAATAATAAATTTCATTTCTAAGCGCCTTTCAAAACTCTCAAGGTCACTTTACAGTCACATATATGTTTTTCTGTGGGCCACACGTGCCAGCGTTCACTTAACCCGGAAGTAACGCAAATACATAGAAAGCTAGCTAGATAGCCAGACAACCATATAGCTAATAGCTAGCTAGCTAGCCAGCTAGCCAGACAGCGAATAGCTAACTATCTAGATAGCCAGCCAGCTAACAGATAATAATAATAATAATAATACATTTCATTTAGCTAATAAATAGCTAAAAAGTAATAATAATAATAATAATACATTTAATTTCTAAGCACCTTTCAAAACTCTCAAGGTCACTTTACAGTCACAGGATAAGTCTTTCTGTGGGTGAGCAGCGGCAGCCACACTCGCCAGCGTTCACTCAACCTGGAAGTAATTCAAATACATAGAAAGCTAGCTAGATAGCCATATAGCTCATAGATATCTAGCTAGACAGCTAGCCAGACACTGAATAGCTAGCTAGCTAGATAGCCAGTTAGCTAACAGATAGCTAATAAATAGCTAAAGAGTAATAATAATAATAATCATCATCATCATCAATAATAAAACATTTCATTTCTAAGCGCCTTTCAAAACTCTCAAGGTCACTTTACAGTCACAGGATATGTTTTTCTGTGGGTGAGCAGCGGCAGGCACACTCGCCAGCGTTCACTCAACCCGGAAGTAACTCAAATACATGGAAAGCTAACTAGATAGCCAGACAACCATATAGCTAATAGCTAGCTAGCCAGACAGCGAATAGCTAGCTAGCTAGATAGCCAGCCAGCTAACAGATGGTTAAAAAGTAATGATAATAATACATTTAATTTCTAAGCGCCTTTCAAAACTCTCACGTACACTTTACAGTCACTGGATTTTATGCACTGCTACTCTTTTTCTTTCAACGCCCAAAACATGTGGTTCATTCATGCAGAGCGTCCAGCACGAGAACACATACCGGAACCCTCAAGCCAAGCACTGCTACGGTGAAAGTCCTCCGGAGCTCCTTGCCATCTGAACATTGTCCACAAAAGAGAGAAGTTTGCTGCCTTTTTTTAAACCCTGAAAGCACACAAACAACAAATCCACGGTTGACACTTGACGGTTTTTAGCTCTCGTGTGAGAGCGAGTGTGATATAGTCTGTGTGACCTCCCTCAAGGGTGCAGCAAGCAGCTTACGGGTTGTTATT
Organism: Hippocampus bargibanti; assembly: GCF_051943395.1. Taxonomy (NCBI): domain Eukaryota; kingdom Metazoa; phylum Chordata; class Actinopteri; order Syngnathiformes; family Syngnathidae; genus Hippocampus; species Hippocampus bargibanti. The sequence continues at coordinate 1,249,450 of NC_142737.1, forward strand.
TTGTAGTTGTCGGGTAGCCCGCATACCAAATAAGGCGTACGGTTAACATCCGACTTACGACCGGCTCGACTTACAACCACCTATACTTACGACCATGACCCTATTTTTAAAATTTTAATTCTACGCCTGGCACAGCAACGCGCTTAGCAGGCCGGCAACGCGCCAGCGTTCACTCAACCCGGAATAACTCAAACAGATAGAAAGCTAGCTAGCTGGCTAATAGATAACTAATAGCTAGCTAGGGGGGGGGGGGTCACACAGAGGTGGAGAGAGGAAGAGGATCTGGGGTCATGAAGGGGAATAGAAATAAATTTGAAGAAGGATTTCAACTTACGACCATTTTGACTTACGACCGTTGAGTCAGAATGGAACTCGGTCGTAAGTCGGATGGTACATGTATTTGGGGCCACGGTGAAGGATGGATAGAAATGACACTACATGGGTTGTTATGTTTTTGTGAAATAATGAGCATTGAACAAAAAAAAAAAAAGAGCACTTGTATATGTATTTTTTGAAAGTACATTTTTGCCAATGTCAAAGGATTTTAAAGGGACAAAAATGTGCACGTTTGAGAAAAGCAATTAAAAAAAAGTTGAGGATACTCATCAGAAACAAATTTGTCCAAGATTATTTAACCCCTTCCCCAGCAGCAACGTGTATATACTGTACACGTTTTAACCATTGATGAAAACCCAGCAAAACTGAGTCCATTTGAATTCTTCACTCTTTTTATGAATACAAAAAAATATTGACTCTGTAATGGTAGAGACTAATTGTTTTGCTGAAGAAACTGGGCAGCATTTACATGACCAGCATCAATGATAACACAGAACATAAATTAAAAAGAAGCATGACAAATGAACGTTTTTCACCCAAACAAATGTTGGAAGGGGTTAAAAACTAATTGACAGCAATTTCATGATGCTGAATTCAATGTTTTTTTGGTTTTCACTTAATCAGGTCATCTTTTTTGAACTATAACCTTGTCATTTTTGTGTCCATGAATGTACTTTTATTTTTTATTTGCTATATATATTTTTTTTGTTAACATTTGTATATTTTTCATTTGTGATATTTATTAACATCTAAGCCTACTTTTATAAATGTCTGCTATTCAATTTACTCAGTTTTATTAGTTTGTAACATTTAATTAAAGGACAACCGACACCATTTTTTTTGTTTCCTAACTGACATCAGAAAAACGTTTTATAGCATCTAAAATACCCAAAAACACGCACGCAGGTTGATATTTTTAGTCAAATGCAAAACACCAATAAAAAGGAGTTAAAGTGTCCAAAAACTACTTCAAAATGACCTCGGAGATGGCGAGTTTCAGAAGGTCCCGCCCCCTTGTTTGTGACGTCACGCCCGGACGTGCTCTAGAATCAAAACAATGGCTTCAGATGCGGAGAAGATGTGTCAACTTACACCTTCTTTATGCGTGTTACCGCAATTGGCTGCGACACACAACAATACACCATCGCGTTATTTATGTCCTTTTCCTTCTAATTTCACCATCAACACAGTGTTTTCAGATGAAAAAAAAGTACCCAAAATGCATTGTGTGTCGCTTTCTCGGTCAGGGGCGTTCCCTCCGTGACGTCACTTCGGGCATCCTCATTAACTCGAAAACAACACTTCCTGAATATTCAATGAGAGTCTTAAAAGGTCAAATATTGCTATATGCCCTGGAATCTTTGTCAAAGGCGCTCAGTAGAAGTCATTTTACAAATTATGCACGCAACTTGTCCGAGGTGTCGGTTGTCCTTTAAGACAAACTGATGTAATTTGTTTTTGGTTGAAATTTGGTAGCCTTTAGAGTCTAAAGGAAGTGTGTCAAACTCATTTTTTTGCCGCGGGCCACATTTTATTTACAGTTTCCTCTCAGGGGCCGCTATGAATTTTGGGAAGCCATTAGAATGTTTAATCGCCTCCACATATTACATATAGAATGCACAACAAAATAATGAATAACCCGTTTTTCAAATTTTAAGTCAAAAATAATGACTGTAATTGCGGTTTACATGGGACAATTTGAAATTTTGGGTTGGAGTATCATAGAATTTCACAAGTTTGATTTGCCTTCGCAGGCTGAATAAAATGATTTGGAGGGCCATATTTGGCCCCCCGGGCCTTGACACCTGTGGTCTAACGGCTAAAGTCTAAAGTTTAGACAAACTCAAGGGATTCAGCTTTGGGGACACTTCTTGGAAGAGCCGAAATAGCAGTGTTCCTCTCTTTTTTATTCTACCTGAAATTGCGTCAAATAATTCGCTGAAGAATTACATGAATTTGATCACCAAAATGGAGCCATTTCACAAATCGCCTCATAAATTGCAAATGTCCATTTAACAATAGTTAAATCGATTAGTTAAATCGACGCGGTGCAGAACCGAAGGTCGGCTCTACAAAGTTAGCCATCACGTAATAAACCACATTATAGCATCGCGATTTAAATACAAATCCACAATTTATCGTAACGTACCTCAGGCAGGAAACCATTTCTTCCCTCGCGCCCCGCTCACAACTTCCGCCTCGCTGTCACCTTATTGGACCTTAGTGGTCACATGACCAAAACACTACTGCGTTATTGGCGGACAGACGGTAATAATACTACTAATTAATACATGGCATTTTAAGCGCCTTTCAAAGCTCTCGAGGATACTTTACAGTCACATACAAGCATAGTTACTATAATAAAGAAAATACAATCACAAATAGAATACAATAAATAAAATACAATTATAAATAGCCTGCTCGTAGCCTACTTGTGAAGGACACTGGGTCCTTGTGCCCCCCTCACACCTAATTAACGAGGTCCTCCCGTACCGAAATGTCGTAACTAGGGAAACATAATTTTGTTGTTCGGCCGATCCAAATTTACAAGAGCAACAGCAACAAGAAAATACTTTTAATAAAAACTTTATTTGTAAACTCGTCCCTTTAATTTGGAACAACAAATACATCAGAAACATCGAATTATAAATAACCATAACAGTGAACAATGACTCAAAAACAAGGATGACCTCATCAGAGGAAAGTGCAAAATGCATGGCGGCTTAGTTGGGACCTGACAAAGCTTCGGAGTGGATTCCGGGGCCTTCAGTACCCTGCGCCAACTCCTAGGGTTGGACAAGGAAGACTTATTGAACCCAAAATAAGTTTTAGTCCTCAGTGAAAAAATATCAGGCGACATTCTCTGTAGTGATGGGAATTTCAGCTCTTTTCAGAGAGCCGGTTCTTTTGGTTCGACTCACATAAAAGATCCGGCTCGTATGGCTCCCAAATGGCTCCTCAGTTTGTTTTTTTGTTTTTTGTTGCTTAAATTAACTAACTATCAAATCAAAGTGAAGCTAGCGGTTAGCTTATGGGTTTGTTTTGGTTTATCTTCCTTCAGCTTTGTTACACCAGAGAAGCGAACATCAAATGTATTCTAGCGCCACCTGACATGCCCCCAGTTTTTCCCCCACAACTCTTCTCGTTGTACTTCCAGATTTTCAGTGCAAACAATGCAACTGAATAAATTAATCACAATGAAAGGACTGATTTTGAACCGGCTACCATCTATGTTTTGATTCTTGCCGGTGGTCTACGTCTACAATGGTTTGTATCCAACCCACTTTCAGTTCTGGTGTGTTTTCAGTAAAGCATAGCGCTAAAGCTAAAGTTAGCAGCAAAACACTTATCGGCTCAGATCCAGTCAGTTTCTTCCTCTAGCTGAATTTCGGGGGCCTGGCCCCAAATAAGTTCTGGTTCACTCGGTCTCATCGGAGTGGTCGTCGCACGGCTCCCGAGCCGCCTTAAGAACCTTGTTGACCTCGGCGAGCCAGTCTTTCAGACCCACGATGACTTTCCAGCCGTACGACTTTTTGGCCCAATTGTGATTATGGTTCTGGTGCGAAGGCGCTACCGTTGTCAGCGCCGCTTCCGGGGTGACTCGGCGGGCCAGCAACATCAACATATTAGTTTGGCTGAAAAGACTCCATTTGACTTGATTCAGAGGCTCTGCGACGTTGCTCGGGTTGCCCCAGTCGCCCACGTGGTACTCTTTCACTTTGTCGATATGCAGGTTGAAGAGCACGTTGTGAGCGTAGATGTCTTGAAGCTGCTCGGTGAAGTTGGAGCCCCTCACGGTGTGTTCGGGGACGTTGGGAGGAAGGCCGCTCAACCCGTGAAAGGTCATCTGGGATGAACAAGGGCAGACGGGTCCATCACGTCAATGCATTTTGCTGTACTTGTTTGGTCTGAAAACCTCGTGTTGCACCAAAAAGCCGCCAGAAGAGGGCGACCAAGCTCTATGGAAGAAATTTATCAGCCTGTGGAAACAGGCTGATTAATTCCTCACAGGAGCTTGGATGCCATTTTCTGCCTCTTTTTGGGTGATGCATTTCCCCCCAATGTTGCCTCAAAATGCCACGGAATAAATTCTTTAATCGATTGCAAACATGTATGCTTTCCTCTTCAGAACTATTTGAATCACATTCTATATACTGGATGTGTAACAAGAAACCATATACTCCGAATCTGAAGCCATTGTTTTGATTCTCGAGCAAGGGAAGACGTCTTGGCGTGACGTCGCGAACTGGGGGCGGGACTTTCTGAAACTGGCCACTTCCGGTTTCAAATTGAAGTACTTTAAGTCATTTTTATTGGTGTTTTGCATTTGAATAAAAATATCTTAGGTATTTTAGATGCTATAAAACATTTTTGTGATGTTAGGAAACAAAAAAGTGATGTAGCTATATGCGGTGGAATCTACGCTCAGTAGAAGTCATTTGAAGCCATTTTACTTGAAGCGGTTGTTCTTTAAAACAAAAACAAAAAATCTTACAAATGTGTCAGGTGCCAGCATTCCTTTTCTTTTGTGGGTATGGAAAAGCCAAAACAAAGACACTTACATATTCCTCGAGCAGGTGCTCCGTTTCAAGTCCGAGCGTGAGGGTGATAAGTTTGAGTCTCTCCAAGGCGTCGTGGCAAGAGATGGCGACGAGAATCGCCGGGCGACATTGAAGCGCCACCAGCGTCACCAGCAGAGCTGAGCGAGAGAGCAAACTGCTTTGCCAATTGCAAAAAATACCTGAAATATTTTCTTCACATACAAAAAAAAGTATAGGAGACATTTTTTTGTCTTTTCACATGCCAAATATGAGACAATAATAATAATAATAATAATAATAATAATAATAATAAATAGCTTTTGCTCAAAAGACCAGTCACATTTTTGCGCAAATTTTCAATTGAATCACCCTGAGTAGGGTCAATCAAAATGAGAAAATATGGATGAAAAAAAAAGGCATTTATTTTAATATAATTAAAATAAAATACCAGTGTGCAGCGTTCTTTTGAGTGCGGGATCCATGGCGTCTCTTCTTCACATTGTTCCTCACGAGTGTCTCGTGTCTTTTTATGAGGAAGCCTCCTCATACCTTCTTGATCATCATCATCATCATCGCACCGGACTGAACACACCCAAAAGCTGACACACTCGGAAAAGTTCATCCTTGCAACACGTGTCAAGCCAGCGTTTTGACTGACACATCGGCGGCGGCTGTCCTCCCTCGCGCAGGAGATCCCAAAATTCACTTTCAAATCGAAAAATAGACGCAGACACGCTTCAGATATTGTCTTTAATACATATAAATTAGAAAAATATAAATTAGAAGAATATATGTAAATTTAAAAAAAAAACAATTTTAATATATATATATATATATATGTCTTTTTATGAGGAAGCCTCCTCATACCTACTTCTATACAATTTTATTATATATATATATATATATATATATAATATATTTTCTTCTAATTTATATTTTTCTAATTTATATGTATTAAAAATATATATATTTTCAAATCAATTTATATTTTCTAAAAAAAAATTAATTTTTATATACATATATACATATATATATATATATATACATATATATATATATATATACATATATACATATATATACATATACGTATATATATATATATATATATATATATATATATATATATATATATATATATATATATATATATATATATATATACATATATACATACATACATATATATAATTAATTTACATATATACATATACATTAATATATGTATATATACATATATATATACATAACATACATATATATATACATACATATATATATATACATACATATATATATATACATACACATATATATATATACACATATATACACATACATATATACATACATATATATATATATACATATATATATATATATATATATATATATATATATATATATATATATATATACATACACATATATATATATACATACATAAATGCACACACATATACACACATACACATACATATATATACAGTAAACCGGGACTATCGATATATCCGATATCGATATAACGAGACTTTACTATATATATATATATATATATATATATATATATATATATATATATATATATATATATATATATATATATATATATATATATATATATTATATATATATAATTTCCCCCCCACCTTCAGTTATTCAAGTCCAAATTTTCTAACAGCTGTGGCAAAGCGGTGAAAAATAAACAAAGAAAAATAAAAACCAATATCAATAAAGATTTTACAAAATAAACAAACAAAAAAAGAAAGTGCTGAAGAATGAATAACTCTGTCTTTGTCTTGTCATATGTGTTATTTAGTTTTTTTTTTTTTTTTTCTTCATGTTACTTAGCATTGAGTGAACGCTGGCGCGTGTGGCTGCCGCTGCTCACCCGCAGATGAAAATATGTGACTGTAAAGTGACCTTGAGAGTTTTGAAAGGCACTCATAAATTTTACTGGGGGTGGGGGGGGGGGGGTTGTGTTAATCTTTTAATTGTAGTTTTTTTCCGAGTATGTATTGTTTTTTAGTTAATAGCTGTATATTTACTTGTATGTGGGCGGAGGCGGGATTAAAGGGAAAAAACTCACCTCCATGTTTAATGTTTTCATGTACAAATTTTATTTTTATAACCAAGACGTTGCGTAACGTTTTCATCTACAGTATGTTATTTTTATAACCATAATGTTGCGTAACAGTTGAGCTAATACAAAAAAAGTATTCTCCAAAGTCCAACTTTTTCAGTAAGTTATCAACCAAGTAACAGTTGTTTTTTTGTGTCATTTCTAACCTCCCTCCAAAACGCTGAACCATTAATACGCGTTTTCGAGAGGACCGTCTCTTAAAAGCAAAGAAAACAAAACAGCTAGAGCGAAAAAGTGCTTGCGGCGTCCGAGGCGGGTTTTTTTTTTTTTTGGGGGGGGGGGGGGGGGGGGCTTGGGGGTTCCTAAGGTCAGCCGGTGGTCGGGTCCGTCCGTTGCTTGTGCAGCATGTCACTCACACGAGCGATGTCCTCTTCAGGGACCTCAACAAACAAACACAAGTAAGTCAACAAATATTATTATTATCAGAATACCTTTTATTAAATTTGCATTATTATTATTGCTTATGAAAATATTACTGTAGTAGTTGAGTTTTGAGTAAAAATTTATGGGGTATTTTTTTTCTACTACTACTTTTTTTAAAGATTTTTTACTTTTTTTTAAAGATTATTATTATTATTATTATTATTATTATTATTATTATTATTATTATTATTATTATTAAAAACGTTTTTTTTTTATTATGAAGCCAAATTTTCAAAGCACGAGAAAAATAATATTAATCTCAATTCATATTCTAGGCTCATATTAAAATTTAGAATTTTTTTTTCTTGTTAAGATGTTCAAAATTCGAATCAAAGAAACTATAAATTCAAATTTTAAAATGTATTTTAAAAATGGCCCAATTTTGTTTTTGTCATTCCAGATTCTTGCCAGATTTTTAAAAACCTAAAGATTGACAACCTCGACTTTTTTTTCCAAATCGGTCGTTGCGACAGACGGAAAACCGCAACGGCTTCCGCGCGGGTGTTGTTGGTGGGGGGAGGGGTGATCATCGCTTGCCTTTATGACGATGCACAAAATGTGCTAAGATTAGCTGACTCAGCGCTAAAAATACACACAGGAGGCCTCCTTTACTGTCACCGTACTGCTCGGGATCTTCCGTCGACATCAAAGACAATTTAGCAGACGTGCACATTCCACCGTGACATCTCCGATCCACTGGTGAAAAGGACGTTTTGATCCTCTCCATCTAGAACTGCTTTATGCAACATAGGCTGTATAACGCGCTCATGATTGAATGTCTTATGTTTTGTCACATTTTTTATTGAGTTTTTTTGTTGTTTCGATAATAATAAATAATAATAATAATAATAATAATAATAATAATAACAATAATAATAATAATAATAACTATAATAATAACGATAATAATCATAATAATCCATTTCATTTCTAAGCACCTTTCAAAACTCTCAAGGACACTTTACAGTCACAGGATAAGTTTTTCTGTGGGTGAGCAGTGGCAGCCACATGCGCCAGCGTTCACTCAACCCCGAAGTAACTCAAATAGATAGAAAGCTAGCTAGCTAATGGAGAGCAAATAAATAGCTAATAGATAGCCAGCTAGCCAACAGCTAGCCAGCTAGACAGCTTACAGCACGTCAGCTAATAGCTAGCGTGCTAGCTAATGGATAGCATATAAATAGCAAATGTAGCGCTTTAACAACAGCTGAAGATGGAACAAAGTGCTAACATGGGAAAAAAGGGGGACAAAAACATTGCCAGAGGCCATGGCCAGTGCTTTATCGGCACCCAAGCATGAAAAAAAAACAAATTTGGGAATGGCGCTCTACGTCATATTTTCAATTTTTTTTTAGTCTCTGCGCCTGGTGGTGACTCAATGAGGCGGAAGCATGACCCCTCCCGAATGATTGAGCGGAAGGAAGTCTTAAATAAGAGTTATGTGTGTTTTTGAATCACGCCACACGAGATTGGTCACCGATCGGACTGTGGGCGGAGTCTCTGCGTCCACTCACCAGAGCGTGGTCGAAACTGAAGGTGCTGATGTAGTAGGCGGAGATGTTGCAGTCGGCCAGCGGCTGGGAGATCTGCGCCACGATGCCGCACTCGTCTGAAACAAACGGCGGCATCGGCCATTTTCAAAATGGCAGACGGAGGCCATTTTGGAAATGGGCGAGGGAGGCCATTTTGGAAACAGAGAGCGGAAACGAGAGCAAAGGTCGCTCACCGAAGCCCAGCGGTTGTCCGCCGATGCGCACCATCCTCCACAGTTCTCCGGACGAGCTGGTGAAAAGGAGGTCGGCGGGGAAGCTGAGACAACAAAAATGAGTTCAAAAACGTCATTTAAATGATTTATGACACGCCCGCTTGGCTGGCTGTTAGCTGGCTAACTTTTGGCTATCTGGCTATCTATTAGTTCTTTATTAGCTGTCCATTAGCTAGCTGGCTCGCTATTAGCTGTCTAGCTGGCTGCCTGTAAGCTGTCTAGCTGGCTAGCTGTTGCCGATTTGGCTATTCGCTATTTATTTGCTATCCATTAGCTAGCTGGATGGCTGTTAACTGTCTAGCTGTCGGCTATTTGGCTATGTATTAACTCTTTATAAGCTATCCATTCGTTAGCTTGCTAGATGTTAGCTGTCTAGCTGTTGGCTATCTATTAGCTCTTTATCAGCTATCCATTAGTTAGCTTGCTAGCTGTTAGCTATCTGGCCATCTATTAGCTATCCATGAGTTAGCTGGCTAGCTGTTAACTGTCTAGCTGGCTGGCTATAAGCTGTCTAGCTGGCTAGCTGTTGCCGATTTGGCTATTCGCTATTTATTTGCTATCCATTAGCTAGCTGGATAGCTGTTAACTGTCTAGCTGTCGGCTATTTGGCTATGTATTAACTCTTTATAAGCTATCCATTCGTGAGCTTGCTAGATGTTAGCTGTCTAGCTATCTATTAGCTCTTTATCAGCTATCCATTAGTTAGCTTGCTAGCTGTTAGCTATCTGGCCATCTATTAGCTATCCATGAGTTAGCTGGCTAGCTGTTAACTGTCTAGCTGGCTGGCTGTAAGCTGTCTAACTGGCTAGCTGTCGCCTATGTGGCTATTCGCTATTTATTTGCTATCCATTAGCTAGCTGGATAGCTGTTAACTGTCTGGCTGTCGGCTATTTGGCTATGTATTAGCTCTTTATAAGCTATCCATTCGTTAGCTTGCTAGCTGTTAGCTGTCTAGCTATCTATTAGCTCTTTATCAGCTATCCATTAGTTAGCTGGTTAGCTGTTAACTGTCTAGCTGTAAGCTTTCTAGCTGTTGCCTATTTGCTTTTTATTTGCTATCCATTAGCTAGCTGGATGGCTGTTAGCTGTCTAGCTGTCGGCTATTTGGCTATTCGCTATTTATTTGGTATCCATTAGCTAGCTGGATGGCTGTTAGTTGTCGGCTATTTGGCTATCTATTAGCTCTTTATTAGCGCTTACCGTCTTTGAGCGTCCGTGTCCATGACCAGCGAGACGTATCCATCAATCAGGGAGAAGGAGAAAAATTTGATCCGCTCCAAGTCTGCGCCGGGAGATGTTGCCTCGTCATCTTTGGAGCTACGAAAACACACAAAAAATGCCTTTTTAATCGCTTTGCCACCTCATTTATTTGAGCGCTTTGAGTCTTCGATCATTTGAAATTTGGTTAGCATGTACGATCATGAGCAAACCCACAAAAACGTCCTTTCAACTAAACTTTGGAATGACACATCAGATCTGCTATTTTGGTTCCATTTGATTTTAGTATTGGAAAAACTGGTTTTTGAATAAGTGGAACCACAAAAAAAAAAAAAAAAAATGGTGAAGGCAGGCGCAGAAGGACTTGGGAAGTCTGTCATTTTGCTTTGGATTTGGTCTTGTTGGCTCAATTTGGCCATTGACAAGGCCTCTTCACAAACAAAACAGAGTTATGTCCACTTTTGTCCACCAAAAAAATGAAGCACGTATATTACATCACGCTAAATTTCAACAATTTTGGAATGGGAAAAATGGAATTGGATGACTGGCCAAACCACATGGAAGATTTTCAAAATGTAACCTCCAAAGCCAGTTTTAACACAAGAACATGTGCCCCAAAACACTTTTTTTTTTTGTAGACATGACGCCAAGTGACATATTTTAGGTTTTCCTTGCTGCATGATTTCAAAAACAAACTTGTCAAAAAAAATATAGATAATAATACTTTCAGCTCCTTGGCAAATTTCCCTTAGTAGCATCAAATCAACCAACACGAATAGACACACAAAATATAAATAAATAAACACATACATAAATAATCACTAAATAAATACATAAACAAACAAACAAATAAACAAATAACTAAATAAATACATACATAAATACACAAATAAATACATAAATAAACACACTATAACTACACAAATAAACTGAATAAATAAACAAACAAACAAATAACTAAATAAATACACAAATAACTAAATACACCAATAAATAGATACATACACAAATACATAAATAAATGCACAAACAAAGATACAAACAAACAAACAAATAAATAAATAAATAAATAAATAAATAACACAAAAAATAACTAACTAACTAAATAAATAATTACATAAATAACGAAATATAAATATAAAATATAAATAAATACATACGTAATTACACAAATAAATATATACATAAATAAACAAACAAAAAAACTCAATAAATGAACAAATAAATAACTAAATAAATACATACATACATAAATAACTAAATAACTAAATACATACATAAATAAGAACTAAATAAATACATAAATAACTAAATGAGTATATAAATAAATAAATGAGTATATAAATAAATAAACGAGTATATACGTATATACGTACGTACGTATATATTTCGTTTTTCTACTTTCATTCCTTTCATCACTTTGCTGCTGTGAAATGTAAATTTCTCCACTGTGAGACTAATAAAGGCATATCCTGTCATGATCTGGTTGGCGACCAACGCGGGGCGCTGTCGGCCCCGCCTACACCTGCACAGGTGCTGGTCGTCCCGATCAGATTGGCGACCAGCAGGTAGCGACGTCAGCCCTGCCGGCAGCCTCGCAGGTGCTGGTCGTTATAATCAATAACACTTAAAAGGACACCTGGCACGATCATCCGGGGCCGATTCATTGTTTGTTTGCTGCTTGGTTGCTGCATGCATTGTGTACGTGTTTGTTTAACCTTGGCGGACTTTTACACTTGGTTTTCTTTTGCTACTTTGTATTTTTTCCATTCAGATCATTTTGATGTTTTACATTTTGTTACTGCTGACTTTATTTTAATACAATTTGTCAAACAACCTCCTGCTCCCTCCTGCCTGCTTTTTGGGATCCGAACCCGCCATCACCACCTTGCAAACCGTGGCATATCCAATCCAATCCAATATAAATAAATAAATAAATAAATAAATGTCAAGGTACCTGTGACCAACAAAACCTTTTTTTTTCCCACATTCCTGGAAACTTCTCTGATTTAGCAACATGAAATGTTTGCGTCGATCACGAGTAGCCTCAAAAATGGTTCCAAGACCGCTACTAGTCACATGAACATGACCCAACACAGAAAGACCTCGAGCTACAGCACCCCCATGTGTTGTGACAACGCCATTGCAGCCCGTCTGGCTCTGACCTTCCAGAGTAGAAGAGCACGTCGATGAGCGTGGTGGCAATGGACGGCAGCGTCTCCGGGTCCAGCGACATGACGCAGAAGCGGTTGTCGGGGATGAGCACCGGGTGAAGGCTGCTCGGCACGGCTGAGGAACAAAAGCCACACGTGGAGGTCGCTAATGTGGTCACTTTCAGTTCTGATCCTCATATCAGCCCAAATAATCATCATAATAATACCTTCCATTTATAAGCGCCTTTCAAAACTATCAAGGTCACTTTACAGTCACAGGATGTGTTTTTCTGTGGGTGAGCAGCGGCAGTCAAATGCGCCAGCGTTAACTCAACCCGGAAGTAAATAAATCGAAAGCTAGCTAACCAGCTAATAGATAACCAACAGATAGATAGATAGCCACTTAGCTGATATGTTTCGGCGTGTAGTTAGCGAGACAGATAGTTAGCGAGATAGATAGATAGATAGATAGATAGATAGATAGATAGATAGATAGATAGATAGATAGATAGATAGATAGATAGATAGATAGATAGATAGATAGATAGATAGATAGAAAGAGAGTTAGCGAGATAGATAGATAGATAGTTAACCGTCTTTGCCGTTGCTATGCAGGCCGTTGGCCATGTCGTGACTGCGGATGAGGATCGAATCTCCTCCGATTTCACGGAAAATGTTGAACTCCTCCAGAGTGCCAAACACCACCGGGAGGTCCTTCTCTCTCACCTGCATCAAAAAAAAAAAAAAAAAAGAGTGTAAAAAACCTTGCAGAGTGTAGACTGCAAGGTTAAAATATCCCATCCACAAATAACCCGCACAAGCCATCTGTACACTTGATGCAAAAAGCTATCAACCCAGCTAAACAGAACATAATTGATGAGGTAAAATGATGGCATAGAAAGCACCTACAAGGGATCATTCCTCAAGATGGTGACAGAAGAAGTTTACGTTCCTCATCAAGAGTTTAATGCTGATGAAACCGGCAACTCCATTCCATCAACGACCATCACAAAGGTCAATAAAACCACTTTATTATCCAGTACAGTTTATTTCTTTAATTGTAATACCATAGCACATTTATTATAGATAAAATAAGGTATATTTTGCGTCGTTTTAAGGCTTAGAAAATTAGAAAGTAGAAAATTATGTGGACCTGGGAACAGATTATTCTCATTTTAATGGTTTCCTATGGGAAATTAATTTTTGGGATACACACTTTTTGCCTTACACACTCTGTCTGGGAACCAATTAAGTTCGTGAGCCAAGGTATCACCATATTTCTTTTCTTTGCTTTCTCAAGCCCTTTTTGGAGAGGCGAGTGTGAACTAACCAGGATGAAGTCGGTCTGATAGGTGGACAACATGAAGACGGAGACGTGCTGGCGGGCCAGCGGCGCGATGACCGACTCGGCGATCTTGGTGACGCCCGCCTGCGAGCCCTGCGAGGCGGTGGCGTCGGAGAGCACGTTGAGCGGCAGCCATACCGAACCCTCCGCCTGAAGCTGCGACAAGGTCTCCAGCTCTGCCGGCACAATTGAAAACAACCCGAATGAATAATAAATAAAAAAAATAATAAATAAAAACAAATTTAAAAAAAATAAAAAATAAAAAGTAGCTAGCTAATAGATAGAAAATGGATAGCAAATAGCTAGCTAGTGAGGTAGCTAAACAGATAGCAAATGGATAGCAAATAGATAGCAAGTAGATAGCCAGCTAGGTAGCTAGCTAATAGATACCAAATAGATAGCTAGCTAGGTAGCTAGCTAGATAGCAAATGGATAGCAAATAGAAAGCAAATGGATAGCAAATAGATCGCAAATGGCCAGCTAGGTAGCTAGCTAACAGATGGATGATCAATATAATAACATGATGATCCAGCGCTATATGAATCCAATATTCATTGATTATTATTAAAATTACAATTTTTTTCTAGAAATATATAGACTCAAAGAATTTTTTTAAAATCTTCTTCGTACCTTTAAAGCCTTCCTCATCCAACACGACGGTGTAGTTCTCGGGGGTCTCGGTGATACTGAAGAACTTGCATCTGAAAGCATGTTTTGTTGTTGTATTACAGCGTTCACTCAAACCAGAATAACTCAAATAGATAGAAAGCTAGCTAGCTAGCTAAGAGATATCTAATACGTGGCCAGCTAGATAGTTAATAGACAGCAAATAGATAACAACGATAGTTAGTCCAACCTCTGGATTTTATTTCTTGGTTTACAACCTAAAATGGGTTCTGGACCAAACTGAGCGCACCTGAATGCACCATTAAACTCCCCTTTGCTTCCTTATATGTCCCTTCTGTGTGTCAATTATAATAATAAAAATAATCCATTTCATTTCTAAGCGCCTTTCAAAACTCTCAAGGCCACATTACAGTCACAAATTCGGTGACTGCAGAAGCCACATTGCGCCAGCGTTCACTCAACCCGGAAGTAACTCAAATAGATGGAACGCTAGCTAGCTAACAGATGGATGATAGCCAGATAGACAGTTAGCTAACTATCTAGATAGCCATATAGCTAATAAATAACAGCTACATAGCTAGCTAGCTAGACAGATAGCAAACAGATAGCAAATGGATAAATAGCCAGCTACATACCTAGCTAGCTTGCTAGACAGATAGAAAACAGATAGCAAATGGATAAATAGCCAGCTACACAGCTAGCTAGCTAGCTAGACAGATAGCAAAATGATAGTAAATGGATAAATAGCCAGCTACAGCTAGCTAGCTAGACAGATAGAAAATGGAAAAATTGCCAGCTACATAGCTAGCTAGCTAGCCAGATAGCAAACAAATAGCAAATGGATAAATAGCCAGCTACATAGCTAGCTAACTAGACAGATAGCAAACAGATAGCAAATGTATAAATAGCCAGCTACATAGCTAGCTAGCTGCGGGGACGTTTTTTCCGGCCTTCTTCTTGCCGGCTCTCTTCTTGTTTTATAAATGACATGTATTATTATTATTATTATTATTATTATTATTATTATTATTAAATCACGATAAAAACAAGCAGACATTGATTAAAATGGGAAATATTTCACTTTTCAACCAAATTGGATTTCGAATAGGTTTTTGGAACTGATTATGGTCGAAAACCCAGGTTTCAATGTATTTTTTAAAAACAGCGATTACATTTTCCACACATTTTCTTTTTTAACATTAATAAATAATAATAATAATACATTTAATTTCTAAGCGCCTTTCAAAACTCTCAAGGACACTTTACAGTCATTGAAAGAAATATGTGAATAAATGAATCCATGGCCAACAAAACCTAATTATGCGATGCTGAACAAAACCATAGAATCCAATTGAAAATGCTTCCTCATAAATTAATGACGAGGTTGGCCTTCAGGGCCTATCAGGGCCACACAGCAAGGCACAAGGGATATCCACGAATTGTTGCAGGCTTTGACGCTAGAAACAGACACAAATAAACATTTCTTGTGGCCTTTTGTTTCTTTTTTTTTTTTGTTTCTACCCACCGAGATAAAAGGACGCGCTAGCCTCGCCGTTCTTGTACAGCCCGAACGACTGCTGACTCGGCGAAGCCAAGTCATTGTCATCAACGCCGCCGCCATTGTATGACCGGACACACAACACAGAACAGAGCGGCTGCGCTAGCCGCGACACGCCATTGTGTTACTTCCTGTTGACCTTTCACCCTCCTTTTGTGACCAAGTGGGATGATAATAGTGATGGGAATACCGATTCTTTTCAGAGAGCCGGTTCTTTTCACTCGGCTCACTAAAAAGATCTGGCTCTTTTGGCTCCCAAATGGCTCCTCCGTTTTTTCTTTTTTTCTTAAATTAATTAACTACCAAAAATCATGTAAACTTATGTGAAAAACGAATTACTCATGTAAAAAAAATACTGTATATCAAATATTTTTATTTATATGGCTTGATTTACATTTGCACAGAGTTAGTGGATGCTAACTTTGACTTTCCCTGTGGTTACTCTGGTCTGATGATCAGCTGTCACCAATTTGATTTTCATATTAATAATGCTATCATACCAACTAGTAAAAAATATATTACATGGAATAATAATAACAGCACAATGTGATAACATTTGTCCACCTGTCTACCTTAACCCTCCCCCCTTCTCCTCACTGCTGCGTGTGTCTGTAATTCTCCCCTCCCTCCTCTACCACGGATATCGACCAATCACGTGTGGCTTTAACCGAAGACTGGTGGCGGGAATAGAGGACAAAAAAAAGTCGGCTCCCATTTCCGGATTCTTGTTAGGAGCCGGTTCTCTTCGTTCACTTCAGAGATCCGGCTCTAAGAACCGGCTCGTTCGCGAACGACACATCAATAGATGATAACCATTGAACAGGAAATGGGATGGACCGCACGTGCATAATATGAGCAGTACGGGTCATAATAATAATAATACATTTCATTTATAAGCGCCTTTCAAAACTCTCATGCAGATATGCTATCATCTACCAAGTACAGTTGTTGGATGTTTTTAGAATTATCGGAATAACTACGTTCATTTCCATTGGGTGGAGTTTCAAATGTTATGCTAGCGTTCAACTTTTGCTTTGTCAATATAACAACAAACAATAAATATATTCAAGCCTGCAGTGAGGACGTTTAAAAAAGAAGGACGGTTTGAAAATGGCTACGTGAATATCACATTTCTACAACAGAGAAAAAAAGCCCAACAATATCCACATTTCTTGAACATTCAAAACAAATGACAAGCGTGAGCTCGTTACCATATGGAGGCGCGTTGATGACGCAATCAGAGGGCAGCGCGTCTGATTGGATCAACGCTTTGCTTAACGCCAGAGCCAACCAATGCGAACCGGTGGGCGTAGCCTCAACCCCGATCAGGTATGCAACCCGCTAAAACCGCTGCATTCACGACTCCTCGGTAATGGGACATTTCCGACTTTCGGCGAGGGACAACACACAAGCATGTCCGCCTCAACAAGAACGTAAGGTAGACCCCCCTGACCCCCCACCCCGCAACAATGTTTAACTTTGTGTGGAAAGTAAAATAAACCTCAAAAGTCAAACAAAACTCGTCGTCGTTCGAACGACACAACGATGTCGAAATGACGAGAGCCGTTTTAGCACACAAATCGCCCAGGTAAGACAAACGCAGCACGGGCAGTCTTTCCTTTATCAAAACAGATGTTACCACATGCATACCGCATACATCTCGCGATGTTATCCGTTGTCAAGGCGCAATCGGTCCCTTTGTCCACAAGGCGCGGCGAAAAGCGCGGACTGACGCAATTTTTCCTCAAACGAGGCAATTACCCCCCACTCCCACATCGCTTACCGTGTCTGGTGGCGGAGGAATATCAGTTTGATTAGCAGATGCGTGAAATGCGCCAGATGGCTTTTGATAATGCTGGTGACCCGCAGCCGGTGGTCCAGAATGTGCAACTCCATGTACACTTGAAAACGTTTGTTAACGCCCGACGTCAACCACGACCACTAACTATGCGCACCGACACACACACACTCGCATGCTACAGGACGAAAAACATCCGACGAGCCCAGCCCCGCGTAACAACTGTGTATTTAAATGAGCAAAACAACATACACGCCCCCTTTTTCTTAAAGCTACAGTGTAGCTTTTTTGCGCGTTTGTTTCGCGTTAGGAAATTTGGTGGCTTCTGCCAGCAAAATTTCAGTTTGTTCAGTGAAACATTCATTCACTGTGACTTTATGAGGGAACTAGTTAAAGCAGGGGTGTCAAAATCATTCTTTGCTGTTATGAATTTGAGGAAACCATTACAATGTTTTATCTTCTCCACATATTACATATATAACATATACAAAATTAATGATTAAGTAGTTTTCTAATCTGAAGTCAAGAACAATGACTGTTATGGTGGTTTACATTCTATTTGTGATTGTATTTTATTTATTATAGGACCTATACTTATCTGTGACTGTAACGTGTCCTTGAGAGCTTTGAAAGGCACTTAAAATGTAATGTATTATTATTATTAATATATATATATCATATATATATATATATATAGCAGTATAGTGAAAAATATATATATATTTTTTTTATATATATATATATTAATCTCATTATTATTGTTTATATTATTATTTATGTATTTATTATTATTATTATTAGTAGTAGTAGTAGTAGTAGTAGTATGTATTTATTATTATTAATGTATTTATTATTATTATTATTATTATTTACGTGTGTGTAAGCTCTCAGTCGTACAGGAGTGGTCCATCGATGAAAAGGTTTCTTCAGCCGTCATCTGTACTTCTTTGAAGGTGTCGGACGTTTCGCTTCTTATCCAAGAAACTTCGTCAGCAAACTATTATTATTAATGATAATAATAATAATATTATTATATGACAATTTGAAATTTTGGTTCGGACTTCAGCAAACATTCAAGTCTGATTTGCTTTCGCGGGCCAAATAAAATGATGTGGTGGGCCAGATTTGGCCCCAGGGCCTTGACTTTGACACCTGTGAGTTAAAGACATGATGACCAGGTGGCCTATAGCACTGCTTTTATTTTGACGGGCACTCTCACAGGTGTAAACACAGAAGTGGAATTCATTGAGGAAAAACAAGTAGAAATGCCACAATTAAGGTTTAAAAAAATACAGCCATGTTTTTGTTGAGCCCACAGAATCATTATTGTACTGTTTTCCCCAAAAGGCACATATTTTGACATATTTTTCAAAACAAGACTATGTGGAAACTATGTTGTTGTCTTTGTTTTCCACTTCATGTCGTTATTGTAACGGCGAACTGGAGGTAGGAATCATAATCCTGGACTCCATGCTGTTGACGAGAGGCACTGCAAATAAAAAAACACACACAATATCCAAGCCAACAGGTAAGCAGAGCTGCCGTCAGTGGCTAATAAACGGCACACAATGCTCGGGAAAGTCGGAGATCAATATGTGGAATTTGGGCAAGAGACTATTTTGATTCGGCAGTTTGCTGAGGAAGTGATGAATCCATGCGGGAAAATGCAAGTAATCACTCGACTGTTTAGATTAATTAATATATAAATAAATACATAATTAAAATATAGCTAAAATGGATAATAAATCAATAAACAGACAAACATAAATAAATACATATATACATAAATAGATATACATAGATAACTAAATAGATTAAAAACATAAAAAATAAATACGTAAATAAATTAAGATATTAATTAATAAACACATTAAATATATAAATAAACAATTAACTGCTTAATAATCATAATACAGTAATAATAATAATAATAATAATAATAATAATAATAATAATAATTCATTTCATTTATAAGCGCCTTTCAAAACTCTGAAGGTCACTTTACAGTCACAGAATAAGTTTTTCTGTGGGTGAGCAGCGGCAGCCACACGCGCCAGCGTTCACTCAACCCGGAAGTAACTCAAATAGATACAAACCTAGCTAGCTGGCTAATAGGTAGATAATAATAATAATAATAATAATAATAATAATAATAATATGTAACTCAAATAGATAGAAAGCTAGCTAGCTAAGAGATAGCTAGATGGCTAGCTAGATAGCTAGCTAATAGGTATAACCAATAAACACATGCAATAAATAAATACATAAAAATGAATACATCATCAATTAACTACATAAGTAAATAACTACTTAACCAAATAACTACATATATAAATAAATAAGTAAATTAAAAAAACAAATACATAAATAAACATGTAAACAAATAAATTAATTAAAAACAGATTTAATAAATAAATAAATAAATAAGCAATTAACTACATAAGTAAATAAATAAGTAAGTAAATAAATATATATAAATGGATTAAGAAACAAATAAATACATACATAACTAATAAATAAATAAATAAATAAATAACATGATTCTCGATATGTAGTCGTGGT
Source organism: Hippocampus bargibanti (assembly GCF_051943395.1). Taxonomy (NCBI): domain Eukaryota; kingdom Metazoa; phylum Chordata; class Actinopteri; order Syngnathiformes; family Syngnathidae; genus Hippocampus; species Hippocampus bargibanti. The sequence goes on from NC_142737.1 coordinate 1,269,919, forward strand.
AACGGAAGGTTGCATTGGGCCCCCATTGGGGAATATTCAAAACTTTGGGTAACAATGCTTCGCGCTAGAATCATTTTAGCATTTTGAAGATGCATGTCAGTCTTACCGGTGTAGTAAACGTTAGCATCCCATCCCTCCTTGCGCCATGCAGAGTTCCTAGTTTCATCTCGACACTGAAGGCTTTCATAAGCTGTGACGTGAGCAGAAGATAATCATTTTTTTTAAAGTGACGTTTTGAGTCATGCTAACCGTCATCGAACTTGACAAGTTAGCTAGTTTGGGGCATTGTACTTCGCGCCCCACTTTTATTGTGGAAAAGCCTGTACGTCCCAAATGATAAAATATTTTACCATACCAGACAAAAGGCAAATTGGCATTTTTGTGTTTATTATGTTTTTTTTTAAAGTCATGATAAGTGCTTTGCACGCTGGGTCTGAGAGGACAGTCATTTCATCAGTGCTGTATGTCATGCATATTAGCATATTTGACAAGAAAGCTGACTTTGACTTTGAACACAGCCTCAGGCTTCCTTTCGCATAGTCGTCCACTCACCCCACAAATGATGGACGACGTACAAGTCGCCGACCTGCGAGAAGAAACCACCCACGGCCTCGTTGTTCTGCTGCCGGTGTTTGATGGCCCTGGCCCTGGTCACCAGACAAATGAAGGTCAAATGGTGGCCATGGTGGGCTATTTTTTTGCTCATATCTCAGGGAGAGAGGGGGAAGGGGAGAGGGGGGCTTACCAATGGTTGCCCCATTCAATCATGGTCCCTGGCTTGAAGCAGAAACAAGCATAAAAAAGCAAGATATTAATCATAATAATAATAATACATTTGATTTCTCACTCCGACTCTCACTGCGACTCTCACTGCGACTCTCACTGCGACTCTCACTCCGATAATAATAATAGGTCACTTCACAGTTAAAGAACAAGTGTGCTAGCTAGCTAGATAGCTAATAGATAGCTAGCTCGATGTCAAATTGGAGTAACTTTCTTGAAAGTCACTGCAATGGCAATTTCAAGACCCCCCCATTTTCAAAATGGGACTACTCAGACTGAAACGACATACAATTTTTTTTTTTTTTTTTTTTTACCCCCCACAGGGACAAAAGCTACCTTGAGGGAGTAGCTCCTCATTTCATAGATGTTTGGTCCTGGTCTCGGAAGGGGTTCATTCCAAAAACTGAACTCCAACAGGAGTTGATTCCTCCTGGAATGCAGCATTTTTGCTCGCTCTTTGCGGGATTCCAAATATTCCTGCCGATAAACAGGGGGCGGGCGTGTTGTCATGGCGACAGGCAAACACGGCGCAGTTATCATTGATTGTCATCACTTTTTTTTTTATTTTATTTTATCATCGCCGTGGTTTTTACCTTGTTGACTTTGAGCTTGTTGAGGCATTCGGTCAAGGCAGGGTAGCCCCCCCTGTAACGCCACAGGTGCACTGCGCACAAGCCAGGAAGAAACAATTTCAGCCAGCGATGCAACAAACACTCACGACAAAAATATGATACTGCTCACAAATGTCTTCAAATATTTGCCCGAAAAAAAGAAAACAAAATACTTGATTGCACTTCAATCATAAAAAGGCAATAATGAGGTCAAAGGGGAAGTTGTTCTGTACCTGCTTGATCCTGCTCACCATACCAAGTGTTCCAGCTTCCCACCACCTCGCACGGATAATCAGCATCGTGATGGAGCCTTTTTTGCACCTCAGCTCTAAAGAAAAAAGTAAAATAAAATTACATTAAATAATGTATTAAATAATGTATTAAAATTAAAATTAAATACAATTACATTAAATACAAATAAAAAACATAAATACAAAACAAAACAAAAAAAATGAAAAAAATAAAAATAAAAAAAAAATAAAAAAATAAAAATAAAAGAAAAATAAAAGGGGACAAAACAAAATAAATAAATAATTAAAAAAAAAATAAAAATACAAATACAAATACAAATAAAATAAAAATAAAAGAAAAATAAAAGGGGACAAAACAAAATAAATAAATAATTAAAAAAAATAAACATACAAATAAAAATACAAATAAAAATACAAATACAAATTAAAATAAAAATAAAAAAGTAAAAAATAAAAATAAAAATAAAAGAAAAATAAAAGGGGACAAAATAAATAAATAAAAAATAAATTAAAAAAAGAAATAAAAATAAAAATAATCCACACACCACCTCAGATACAAAGAAGAAAATGTCATGACTCACTCCAAGTTGTTGTAAGCTTCCAGGCACTCCGGTTTCACGTTGTGAACTGAAAAGTACATTTAAACAATGTGAATTTAGAAGAACTTAGCCATAGTGTTCCATAAACAGTGGAGCAACAAATGTAGCCAGCAAATATAACATTACTCATATGCACATATTCTTTATCCTCGCGGAAAAACAACAAATATTTCTGTTGGTTGTCCTGCAACACTGAAATTGCTCCATTGCTTTTCAGCGTCACTCGAGCGGCTGTTGGTGAAGGCGCGCCAACCTACATTGGATTTTGTACAGGTTGGTGGTCTCCCGCTTGGAGAGAAGGTTGGAGTGGGCGTCTTTCCTGGAGTCTACTTTGTGTACTGACGGGGAGGCGGAACGGAACCAGCGTCCGATGACGCTCCCTGAAAACTTCCTATGTGGCCCAACAGCATGGGGAAAAAAAACATTTGGATTTTTATTTTCGCATTGGGGAACACAGTCATTGAATAAATGCATAAATGAATAAATAAATAAAAATAAACGTTTTATACTATCTAAAATACCCAAAACATGCAGTGATATTTTTATTCAAAAGCATACATGTTTGCAATCGATTAAAGAATTTATTCCGTGTCATTTTGAGGCATCTGGACTGCAATATAGCGTCCCAGAAAAGAGGCAGAAAATGGCGACCTCTTGTAGACATGACAGTGTATTGCGTTTCCACAAGCTGATAAATTCCTTATATGGAGTTTGGAAGCCCTCTTCTGGCGCAACATGAGGTTTTCAGACCAAACAAGCATTGACGTGATGGAAGGACTGCTACGATGTGTCCTTTTTTTGGCCAAGGAGCGTTCCTTCAGTGACGTCACGTACGGACTCGTCACAACTCAAAAACAAGACTTCCGGAATATTCAGCACGAGTCTTAAAATGTAAAATATAGCTATATGCGGTGGAATCTTTGTCAAATACGCTCAGTAGAAGTCATTTGAAGCCATTTTACAAATTACGGACACAACTTGTCCGAAGACGTCGGTTGTCCTTTAAAGATAATCCACTTACTAACAAATACTCAAGTCAAAAAATAAAAATCACTCCATACACTGCCTGACTCACCTGAGCTAACTTTCAAGCTTATAATATTGTCCCATTCGCCTCCTCTTCTGGAATGTTCTTTGGGTTCTTCATATTGTAAAAAAAAGTATAAACATTTCACAGCCACGACACTACCAAAGCCAATGAGGGCTGGTGGGGGCAACGTTTTCCTTTGCGTTTCACTTTACGAAAAGCGCCGCAAAGCATGTTGGGAAGAGCGTCACCTTCACATTCTCGATTGAGACCCGGTTAAAACAATAACAGAAATTCAACTCGCCAATTAATTGTGGACAATAATTCGTAATATCTTCCGTTTGGCGCTAGTGCAATATCTCGATCCTAATACAAAAGTAAATAAAATTAAAAAGAAACATGTAGCATAATTTGTGAAGCGAACAGAGAAGCGGTCAGCTGCTTTGACAGGACAAAGTTCGCAAGTCCAGCCTAATAATGACATCGAGTTTTCTCTGTCTCTCGAAAAACAAAAACCAACACCCCCCCTTTACGACATACAGTACGATGTATCGTACATTACGAAAACTAATTTTTTTGTCCCTCTCTCTAATCAAACGGCAACTGTGAAATAAAAATGACGAGTTGACTTCGGAACCGTGAAGCTCACCTGCCCACGTGACTCCCAGCAGCGTAGCGGCACAACCACAGACGTCCACGGGACCGAACCGAGACTGTCGCCGCCATTACGAGGATCCCGTCCAAATTTTATTTTATATGATTATTTTATTTTATTTTTTGGGCGTTGCAAGTGCCACACAGGACGAGAAGAGTTTTGGTTAATGTTTAGTTTTGTTATCAGCCGTAAGGCTGGGAGATGTGGGCGTGGCGGTAGTGGGCGTCACGTGACGTGGCTTCGGCCAGTCACAATCGAGCAATCGATGGCCGGTCGATAGGACCTAAAATCAAAGTTGAATAACAAATAATAATAATAATAATAATAAATTTCATTTCTAAGCGCCTTTCAAAAGTCTCATGGTCACTTTACAGTCACAGGATACATTTTTTTTCTGTGGGTGAGAAGCGGCAGCCACATGCGCCAGCGTTCACTCAACATGGAAGTAACTGAAAGCTAGCTAGCTAGCCAATAGATAGCTAAATAGCGAATAGATAACCAGCTAGATAGCCATATAGTTCATCGATAGCTAGATAGCCAGCCAGCTAGATAGCAAATAGCTAGCTAGCTAAATAAATCAAGAAATATTCAGACAAAATGCAGATTTTTTTCCTCCTTTAAATCTCCTTTCCAAGAGCGTTGAAAAAGAAGAAAAGAGACTTTCGGAGAGATCGGTATTTCTTTATTGGAAAGAAAGAGAGAGAAGCATACCCAAAAGTAAGTTCATGATGATTATTATTATTGTTATTATTAGTCGTAGTAGGAGTAGTAGCAGTAGCAGTACAATACAATACAATACAAATTGATTTATATCGCGCTTTAACAACAGCTGAAGCTGTTATTATAATTATTGATATTATTATTATTAATATTGGAGTGGATTGGATGTACCTTTATTCGTCTCGCAGTGGAGACATTTACACTTCACAGCAGCAAAGTTATGAAAGGAAGAGGAAAGCAAAGAAAGAAGTAGAAAAACTAAATACAGGAGCTGCTGGAAAGGCAGCCACACTCGCGGCGCCATCTTGAAGTAAAAAACAACAAAAAAACTAATTATTGTTATGATTATTATTATTATTGTTGCTGTTGCTGCAAGGTGTCCTTGAGAGTTTTGAAAGGCTGACATAATAATTAATAATAGTAATAATAATAATAATAATAATAATAATAATAATAATAATAAAACAATCAAATAGTAAAATCCTTCTCAGAGAATGATACATACAACAACATTAATAATAATAATAGCAATAATAATAAGAATAATAGCAATAATTTAATAATAATATTAATAATACATTTCATTCATAAGGGCCTTTCAAAATTCTCAAGGACACTTTATAGTTACAGGATATTTTTTCTGCAGGTGAGCAGCGGCAGCCACACGCGCCGGCGTTCACTCAACCCAGAAGTAACATAAAGTATGTAGAGTAAAACAAATAAAAAATACACCATAATCATCATAAAAACTGGTATATCTTAATTTTTGAGCCAGTGCAAGTCGCAGATGATGAACTTTGGCACTTGTTGGCCTCCGTTCATCTTCATCACACATTTTCTTTTGTTGTTAACTCATTCACTGCCAGACGTGCAAAAAAATGTGTCTACTCCTGTGCCAGGGTTTTTGTCATTGTCACTCGAATTCTAGGACCCACAGAATATTGAGTTTTAGGACTACATAAAAATTCTATGTAGCGTTAGAAACCTTTTCTTTATATTCTATTTTCTTTCATCAGAAAATTCATTCCTAAGTTATACGGGTCTGGAGTTATATAAGCTTGAAATGGGGGCACATGTACACAATACAATAAAATACAAATTAGCGCTTTAACAACAGCTGAAACTGTAACAAAGCACTAATAAGAGAAAAAAGGGAAATATCGCTCCCTTGTCGACATGAAAAACATTGCCAGAAGCCATGGTCAGCACTTTATAGGCACCCAAGCATTAAAAAAACTAAACCTGAACAAATTCCGGAATGGCGCTCTGGCATATTTTCAATTCCCGAATAAATTTGTGGATGGCAGTGAATGAGTCAAATTGTAAACTGGTTACGACTACCGATGTGGAATAAAAAAACTTATTCTGCATCATGTTTGCACACGTGTGCCGTCAAGCTGGACTTCTTATCATAGCTTTGATCGCAAAGTGAGCAAGTAAAAGGTTTTTCTCCGGGGGTGCGTTCACGTGTGCGCAACCAAGTGTGCCCTTTGAGACAACATCTTATCACAAATGGTACAACCAAAGGGTTTTTCTTCTGTGTGTGCCACTGTGTGTGCAGACAAGACCGTCAAACGGAACAACGGAAAGGTGTTTCCTCCTACGTGAATTCTCATGTGCAAGCCCCGATATAACATTCTTTCATCTTTCACCACAAACTGAGCAACAGAAGGGTTTTTCCTCCTGCGTGTGTCCGTACGTGTATTTCTCAAATTGGTAAATCATTCGCCATCGTCTGAGCAGCTAACGGGGTTTTTCTCCAGTGTGCGATCTCATGTGCAGCTTCAAACTGTGCCGGTACGGATAACTCACGCCGCAAACGGAGCAAGTGAAGAGTTTCCCTCCCGTGTGCGTCTGCATGTGTCGAGTTAACGTATAATTGTACGTGAAGCTTGCGCCGCACTCTGAGCAGATGAAAGGTTTCTCCCCCGTATGCGTTGCCGTGTGGCCAATCAACGAGACTTTGCGAGCAAATTTCTCACCGCAAACCGAGCAACTAAAAGGTTTCTCCCCCGTGTGTATCCTCATGTGTACGTTCATGTTTTGTTTTCGGGTAAAACTTTCAGCGCACACCGAGCAGGTATAGCGTTTTGGGCCGACATCCGTTTTCTGCCGTTCGGCGCTTGCCAAGACTCTGTCGTCGCTTTCGCCGTCGGCGTCGCTCGTTAACGGTTCTGCCGAGACCTGTTCTGTTGATGGTTCTCCACTGGACTGCGACCACTCGGGTGGCTCGGGTGACTGGTCGTGGTCCTCTTCGACCTTGACGACGACGATGGTCAGTGGCAACTTGCTGATGTCCACCTCCTCCTCTTCCTGCTTGACGTCGGGGCCGTGTGCATCCTCGTTGTCCTCCAGAAGTGCGACTGCGAGGAACAGGCGATAGATATCAAAACCCTTTGTTACTCTTGTTTGAGTTGTTTTTATGAATCATATCTAAATAAATACATCGACCTTATCTGTGCTTTTTAAAATTAGAATCCATTTGCATCATCATTAAAGATTGTAAATAGTGAAGGTCAATAGTGTAAATAGTGGGGTCAAAGAACTGAAATGACTGTTTTTATATTTCTATCTACCCATCTATTTACCTATCTAGCTAGGTAAGTATCTATCGATCTATCTATATCTCGGTAGCTAGCTATCTAGATCACTAGCTAACTAGCTATCTGGGTAGCTAGCTAGCTATCTGCCTATCAATTTGTCTATCTAGCTATCTATCTGTCCATCTATCTATCTATCTATCTATCTATCTATCTATCTATCTATCTATCTATCTATCTATCTATCTATCTATCTATCTATCTATCTATCAATCTATCTGTCTGTCTATCCATCTAGGGGGCTATCTTTCTATCTACCTATATACCTACCCATCTAATCTTTTTTCTCCTTTTTTTCATGAGCACACCTCCAAATATTTCAGACACCTGTGCAATAATTGTGCTATGGCCCCATCTGTTGCTTTTCATCGCGTGTGGGCAGGCATTTAAGGGGATGAAATATGAAATAAAGTCTTGGTCGATATTTTCACCACCGTTAATCATCTGAAATGGAAACACACCTTGGACGTGCCCCATTGTCGCGTCTGGTCGTTGTCCTCGATCCTCCGCTTTCGTTTGGCAAAAGAGTCCCTCGTGAGACGTCATAGATCCTTCAAATATTATCTCGATGTCGTCGGTGGACGTAATCTGATATTTGTTCACCAACACGTACGATATTTGATGCTTCTCACAGTTTAATTTGAACCCAGTCGCACTTTTAATGGTGCCGCTTCGAAAATAAAAATACTTCCGCTTTTTTTTTCTTCTTCGGTGGTCTTTCATGGCTGCGAGGCCGCCATCTTGTGGCGGTAAAGTAAACAAAAGAACGAGCGAAACAGAGTTCAAAATGACGGAAAATGAAAAATGTTACAAAAACGGCACAAAAAAAAATTATTTGAAAGATATAGAGCAAAACACTGGTTTAATTTGATGGAACGTGGATTCATCTTTTGTACAATTCCACCGAATCAAGTCATCAAGTGCGTTGACTGGTTTACGTCCAAACCTTGGACGCGAGTTTTGGGCCAAACGTCGCACGGTTGTCGTTGTCGCTCTTTGTCCTCCCTGACGCGACAAAGTTGCTCCTTGTACGATGCAATTGCGCTTTCAAAAAGGCCGAAGATGTCTTCGGCGGCCAAAATTAGTCGCTTTCTCACCAACTCATTCGCAATTTCATGTCGATCGTCCCGCGGTTGGACATAAGGTGGCAGCCATCTTCGCAAAGCACAAAGTAAAGGATGCGAAATGTTATTTACCTTTTTATAAAACCTCAAGTTTGAGTTTACAAAAACATTTTACCGTTTTAAGGGCCGTTAAATGGAGTCACTGGCTTTATATTGTTCTCATAATTAAGTCTTGTTTATCTGGAGGGATATTAAACGTCACCAAATGGATCAGTTAGTCCTCAATTTCGTTCCCTGGATTGTTGTTGTTGCTTATATTCACACAGTAAACCCAGAATATCCTCAATTCACATCCATTTGGTGTTCTAGAGCACTTTAAAACAACCCCCCACAAAAGTGCTGTAGAAAGAACAAAAAAAGTCATCCAATAACAATAAAAGAACAGGAATGAGAAGTGTTATGTAATAAAAAATCATATTTTGAAATAGACCACTTATTTTTTTTTAGTTATTCAACTTAATGGAAAATGTGAGTTTTTTTCAGGTCAATTTAAAATGTTGGATTGTAGACAAATAAAAAATATTGTTCAAATCTGCACAGATTGCACTTTATTTGAAAAATGATGACTTCTAAACAAAACATTTGAAACCGGATACTTCATGGAACCAAACACAGCAGCGAAAATGGTACTAGTACACAAATGGCAATCCGATACACAAAACACAAAGCTAACATTCTAACGTTAGCTCGGGATAACTGCAAGTTTCCCCCCCGAGTGCCGCTATTTACAATCCATCGCCTCAATCGACGACGATCCTTCGGTGTTGTGCTTGCGCATGTGCGCAGTCAAACCGGCCCTCTTGAGAAACCTGTCGTCGCAAAGCGTGCACGTCAAAGCTTTTTCATCCGTGTGGGCCCTCTGGTGTCGACTCATGGCCGACTTGTGAGAAAAATTTTTCCCGCACAGCGAACACGTATACGGCTTTTCTCCCGTGTGTCTCCTCATGTGCGCCACCAGATTTTCTTTACGGGCGAAGCTTTCGCCGCACACCGAGCAAGAGAAAGGTTTCTCTCCGGTGTGCGTCCGCATGTGCGTGTTCAAGCTGTGTCTGTACGAGAGGCTTTCGCCGCAAATGGTGCAGGTGAAAGGTTTCTCCCCCGTGTGCGCCGCCGTGTGCGCAATCAACGACACCTTGCGGGTAAATTTCTCGCCGCAGACGGAGCAGCCAAAGGGTTTCTCCCCGGTGTGCGTCCTCATGTGCTTGGTCAAGTCGGACTTGTAGGAGAAGTTTTTATCGCAAACGGAGCACGTGAAGGGTTTCTCTCCGGTGTGCGTGGCCGTGTGGGCGATCAGGGTGGCCTTATGGGCAAACTTTTCCCCGCACGCCGAGCAACGGTGAGGTTTCTCCCCGGTGTGCGCCTTCATGTGCTTGTTCAAGTAGTCTTTAATCAAATAGACTTTGCCGCAAACGGTGCAGGTGAAGGGATTTTCTGCCGTGTGCGTGATTTTGTGCACGATCAGGGTGACCTTTTCGGAAAAGGTCAGGCCGCAAACGGAGCAGATGTAAAGTTTTTCTTTGGCGTGCGTTTGCATGTGGCGAAACCTGTCCGCCTCGGTGAAGCTTTCGCCGCAAACCGAGCAGATGAATTGGTTCTCGTGCGTGTCCGCCACCGCGTCAGTCGTATCCTGTAGGGCGTCACCGCTATCATCACCGCCGTCGTCGTCGGGCAAGATTTCTCCGTCGTGCACGTCGAAGGCGTCGTCCTGGTCGTCCTCGCTCTTGACGACGACGACGTTGAGCGGCAACTTGCTGACGTCCATCTCCTCTTCTTCCTCCTTTACGCGGCGCAGTTGCGGATCGGCCGCTTTCCTGACAACGTTGGGGTGCTGCGCAGAAAGTTCCTCTCTCCCATCTTGGACACACAAGAAGAAAAAAAATGGCCCCCAAAAATGTTAATACAGTGACACCTTGGCTTACGAACTTAATTGGTTCCCAGACAGAGTGCTTAAGGCGAAAAGTGTGTATCCCAAAAATAATTTCCCATAGGAAACCATTAAAATGAGAATAATCCGTTCCCAGGTCCCCATACTACTGCAGCGTGTTGTACCGGAAACAAATTCCTTGTGTGTCCTACATACTTGGCAATAAAGATGATTCTGATTCTGATAAAACATAATTTTCTACTTTCTAATTTTCTAAGCCTTAAAACCAAACAAAATATACTTTATTTTTTTGCATAATAAATGTGCTATGGTATTATAATTAAAGAAATAAACTGTACAGTATAATAAAGTCGTTTTATTGACTTTTGTGATGGTCGTTGATGGCTTGATGGAATGGAGTGGCACTTTCATCAGCATTAAACACTTTATGAGGAACGTAGCCTTCTTCTTTCACCATCTTGAGAAATGTTCCCTTGGAGCTGCTTTCTCTGCCATAATTCTACCTTGTTCCTCATCAATTATGTTCTCTTTAGCTGGCTTGATAGCTTTTTGCATCAAGTGTACAGATGGCTTGTGCGGGTTATTTGTAGAGCTTGATTGATGGGAATTTTAACCTTACACTCTGCCTTTCAACTATCAAAGTTGAAACGAGTCCAAATTTCACTGTATTCTCTCCATTTTCTCACTCTCTCTTTCTCTGTTGTCTGCCTGTCTCTTTAATGTTTAAACCACCTCCCCTCACTTCTGCGTTCTTGACCAATCACGTGGCTTTAACCGAAGACTGGGGGCGGGGAATAGAGGACAAAAACAAGTCAGTTGCCATTTTCTTGTTAGGAGAACGGGCTTGTTTGTGAACGACACATCACTCATTGTGGCAGTTCCGTGTGTAACCCGAAAAATAGTTCGTATGCCAAGGTAAAATGTTCATAAATGTAACGTTCGGAAACCGAAAAGTTCGTAAGCCAAGGGGTTCGGAAACCGAGGTATCACTGTATACAATTCTGCGTTCAAAATGTGATACGGAGAAGACCCTAATCATATGCAGGCAAACCTTAGTGTTTCATAATCCGTTCCAGAAAACGGTTAGAAAAACTGAAACATTTACCGTGATAATCAATGTTTTTTTATCGTGATTGATCAATACAAACACGCCTAGAAAGTTAGCTAGCTAGCTAATCGATAACTAATAGCTAGCTAGCGAGATAACTCATAGATAGCTAGATAGTTGAATAACTCAAATAGGTAGAAAGTTAGCTAGCTAGCTAATAGATAACTAATAGATAACTAATAGACAGTTGAATAACTCAAATAGGTAGAAAGTTAGCTAGCTAAATAGCTAATAGATAACTCATAGATAGTTAGCTAGATAGTTGAATAACTCAAATAGGTGGAATGTTAGCTAGCTAGCTAATATAAACGTTTAATGTTACACTGAAAATTGCTCTCATGTCCGCTCAAGACCAATTCAGTAAATGTATTAATATTGGATTGTATTGTATGAGCCTTTATTAGTCTCGCAGAGGAGAAATTTACTTTTCACAGCAGCAAAGTGATGACATATATTCACTCATTTACTTCCATTCACAAAATTATTATTATTATTAGGGAATTGAAAATATAACGTAGAGCGCCATAACTGTATTTGTTCGGGTTTTGTGTTTTTCTTGTTTGGGTGCCAATGAAGCGCCGACCATGGCCTTTGGCAATGTTTTTTTTTCCTTCCACAAGGGGGTAGCATTTCTTCTTTTGTCCATGTTAGTGCTTTGTTCCAACTTCAGCTGTTAAAGCGCTATATCAACAAATATGGATGTACAGGTATTGCGTTGTATTTTGGACAGCCGCCCCCACTTCAAGCTCATATAACTCCAGACCCATATAACTTAGGAACTTAACTATTTTTTCCGATGAAAGAAAACAGTCTAAGGTTTGTTACGCTGCATTGAATGTTTATGTCGTCCTAAAACTCAATATTGTGTGGGCACTGGAATTCGACAAAAAAAAAAAACCCTGGCCCGGATGATGTGCAACAATGTGTCCACTCCGGTAGTGGACACATTGTTGCACATCATCCGGCAGTGAATGATTAAGTATCAAAATTGCGAGCAAAGAGTTAGCCGAATAGGCTAAGTGGCTCGTAAAATGGATGGATGGATGGATAATAAACTGCTATTACAGAATACATTTTTAAAAATCGTGGAGAGCATTCTGTCCATATTTTAAAAAATAGGAACAAATTCCACAAAACCTGCGGTCAGAATGACAGTGGGTGGACATTGTTCCTCCGGGTCTCAGTTGGCCCAATGCTGCCATTTACAGTTCAATCCGGGTACTACGCCAGACGACTCATTTGGACCACGACGAATAGTTTGTGGGCAGATCATCAAATATTTGACCTTGTGCGTGTTTTTTCAGTCGTGGGAGTATCGCTGGTGGAGCGTAAATTCCACATCGTGTGTGGGACACTGACCTTGGGGGAAAAGCACGGCCGCAGGCGAGAAAATGTCCTTCTGCTCTTGCTCGTTCTCCTTCGTAGCTCGACAAAGTTGCCCATCGTGAGACGCCATCGCGTGTTTGCAAACTAACCAAAGATCCGAAGCACTTCGATGCTTTGTTCGGCACAAAAAGTCTCGTCGTTCTTTCGGTTTTCGTCGACTTCCACCGTCAACCTCTTTTCTCTCTTTTCTTCTTCGTTGGTGATTTGTTGGACAACACGTCACACGACTGCCCCCTCGCGGCATGATAAAGAAGGTGACTGAGAAACAAAACGAACGCTTTCTCATCTCTTCGATTCAATGGAACGGATTGAATAACGACCGTTTTTTACCAAAGCCAACTTAATAGGTAATATACCTTTGAATAAGAAGTGAAAATAGCCCACAAGGATTATCCTATTTAAGTGCATGATTCTTTACCATCAGTGAATGAGTCATGGGAATTCCGGCTCTTTCCAGAGAGCCGGTTCTTTTGGCTCGGCTCACTTAAAGAATCCGGTCTTTTGGCTCCCAAATGGCTCCTCAGTTTTTTTTTTTTTGTTGCTTACGTTAACTACCAAAAAAATCATGTAAAATTATGTGAAAAACAAATTACTTATGTACAAAATACACTATATTAAATATTTTTATTTATATGGCTTGATTTATATGTGCACGGTGAGCAGCCACAAACTTTCACTTTCCTTGTGGTTACTCTGGTCTGATGATCAGCTGTCACTAATTTGCTTACATAGACATAACAATGACTTCCTCTACCTTTCAAAGTAGTATTTGAATTCACCCACCACAAAATTCTAAATGGAAAATAAACAATCACATTTTTAACTAAATAAAGAACACAAACATCATAATACTGGTCAATCCCCATTTAGATGATGAACCTGTCAATTTGTTTTCAAAACTGGTCATCCATTTTCATCATCTGTTGTGAGTCAACATATGTGTGGTCAAACTGTACTTATAACAAAAGCTTTTATCACAAGTTGAGCAGGTGAAGGGTTTCTCCCCTGTATGAGTCCTTGCGTGGCGGTTCAAGTCGGACTTATTAGCAAAGCTCTTATCACAATCGGAGCAGCTGAAGGGTTTTCCTCCCGTGTGTGTCCTCATGTGTTTGTTCAAGTAGGTCTTGATAGAAAAACGTTTGTCACAAACGGAGCAAGTGAAATGTTTTTGCCCTGTGTGCGCCAACGTGTGCGCGAGCAGAGAGGCCCTGACAGCGAATGTGTCGCCGCAAATTGAGCAACTGAAAGGTTTCACGCCGGCGTGGGATCGTGTGTGTCTGTTCAGATCCGACTTATTGCTAAAGCTTTTCTCGCACACGGAGCAGCGGAAAGGTTTTTCTCCCGTGTGCGTTCTCATGTGCTTGTTCAAGTACGTCTTAATGGAAAAGCTTTTATCGCAAACGGGGCAGGTGAAAGGTTTCTCTCCCGTGTGAGTTCTCAAGTGTTCGACCATGTTTATCTGTTGTGTGAACGTTTTAGAGCAAACTGAGCACCTGTAGGGCTTTTCTCCTCTGTGCGTTGTCCTCAGGTGTTGATTCATTTCAGACTTTTTGATGAACTCTCGTCCGCAAACTGAGCAACAGAGCGGTCCATCACTCGTGTGTTTCTGCATGTGTGCACTCAAAATACTCTCATAGAGAAATATTTTACCACAAACGGAGCAGGGAAAATTCTCCTGTCGCGAGTGATGTCTCCTGCGTATTTGACGACTTGCCTTGATCACGGTTGTCTCTTTTTCAGAAATATTTGAGTGTTTGCCATCCCCTGCGTGGTCCGCGTCAGTCTCCAAACACTCTTTGGCGGATGCATTGTGCGACAGAGGAGCTGAGAGCGTACCAGGTGGCGCTCCTCCACACTGCTCTCCACCTGGACTGTGATGATGAAGTTGCGCGTCGTCGTCAACGTCGTCTTCGATCTTCACAACGAATACAGTCAGTGGCAGCTGGCTCACATCAACCTCCTCCTCTTCGTCTTTGACGTGCGAGGGCTCATGTTCATCTTCCTCCATTTTGACAAAGGGGGAATGTGCATGCTCCAAATAGGGGCTCACCTTTCCCGTCTGTGGGGGGAGTTGTTCATGACGAGCCGTCACCTGCTGGACGTCTGAAAGACACAAGCGGCACGGTTGACGAAGAGTTCAAATATGCGACGATTTTATAGATAGATAAATTGATGAATCACTTTTCTCATTATTTTCCCCTCATTTGTTACCGTTTAATGCTTTCTTGGGTGAAACTAGTGAGTGCAACTACTGTATGCAACAAACTATGATCATTTACCAACCTTCTTTTAGGCAACAAGGTAGTAGCTGTACGTCACTGAAAACGATCCCCGGAACAACATCAACGTTGCAACAAAGAATCCCGCTATTCTCACTAGGAAATGTTTATAGCCTCTGTTTTGTTTTAAATAACAACACGCCAATAAATAAAAATACATTATCTGCCCTTCAACCCGACCTGCTCGTATGAACATTGAACATGCAAACGTTCATTATCGCACCTTCACCGTTGACGTGCAACACAACCGAAGCAGACAAAATGGCGTCCTTCTGTTTCGCGTTCTTCTCCGTCCCTTGACAAAGTTGGTCCCGGGAAGCCATCGGTGAAAGACATTAATATTCGCAGTTTGTCTTTGAGCTGTTTTCTTCAAAGGAACTTGGACGTCGCCATTTATCTTTTGTTGACGCCGTTGCCTTGTTATTGTTCGACTTCCACTTTCTTGCGACGTCGGTGGTCGTTTTACGGCAGTGTAAAAGCAACAATCACGTCGGGCGGTTGCCATCTTGCGGCGGTTGTCGCGTTTGCAATCGTCACAAAATGGAACAAAGGAAGACAAAATAAAGTCAAAAAGGCAAAATGCGATTAATCCTACACGGTGGAATGAACAAATTCGATTAACAATTCAAGAGCAAGAACTTGTTCATTACACTCAAATGCTAAATTGTGACGATGGAATTTCATAACATAACAAGGTTTCACTGTAAAGGCATTTGATTTTTTACCAGTAACCCACCCACTTATTCATTGTAAATTACAGTATTTTAATAAAGGGGGAAAATGCAAATTGACTTTAGCATATATTTTAAAGAAAATTATGAAACACAGATTAGGATAAATAATTAAACTTTTACGTCCCCAGTGGTTACTCTGGTCTGATGATCAGCTGTCACTAATTTGCTTTTCATATTAATAATGCTACCATACCAGCTAGTAAAATTGATAATAATTGAATAATAATAACAGCATCATGTGATAACATTTGTCCACCCCTCTATCCCCCTCCCCCTACTATCTAGCTATCTATTAGCTATATAGCTAGCTACCCAGCTAGTATTTGAGTCAGGAAACATTAGCTATCTATTAGCTAGCTAGCTTTTCCGGGTTGAGTGAACGTTGGCGCGTATGGCCTTAAAACCTTATCCTAACGAAATAAACCGTTGCCGTAAAAAAATAAGACGTGCCAGTTTGAGAGAACGACGTCGTCGCCCGAGGAGCAAGTTTGTCGCGAACGACGACAACCGGACGCCATTCTTATGACACGCAGCAGGTCCCACGATGAAGGTTTAAACACGTCGCAAAACCTTCCTGCGGTCAAGCCAGCCTCCGCTCGCAAAAATAAACAATAAAACATGCGGCTGCTAAATTAAAAAATATATATTCTAAAATAATATCGGAAAGCCATGGCCTCGTGCAAGGAACGACTTTGTCAAGTGAGCGAGCGCTAACGGCAACTCAACGCCGCTTTCGGGGCACAGATTGCGTGTGGCGTTCAATGTCTGTCGGACTCTGTCCGCATGTTGACAACTTTGTACTTTTGACTGCCGATTTATCCCAAACGTGACCAGCGTGTCGCGCTTTGGAAGATGAACAAAGCTCACGTCTCATCTTTCAACGTCATTGGTGTCAAACTCAAGGCCCGGTGGGCCACATCTGACCCGCTACAGTATTTTATTTGGCCCGTGAAAGCAAAATCAAAGCTGTCAATTGTCATGTTTGCTAAAATCTCAAACATTTTTTTTGTACAGAAGCGTCTACATGTTTGCGAAATGCTCTAGTTCAGAGAATGTCTCTATTTTGAAATTGTTAAGTGCTTGCCTTGCAGGCACAGCTTATGTCACTGGTTGTCGCTGTACTCTCCATTTTATTGTTCATGATCCATCTTGGTTGCTTTCGCTCTTCAGAAACACGGCAGCCAAGGTCAAGTTGCCGATTTCGACCTCACCCTCCTCCGTTTTAACGCAGGCGGGTGTCGCTTCCGCCATTTCCTCCTTCACGCATGGAAGCCATGGAACCACCTTTTCTTCTTGAATGGGGAGTTGTGAATCCGCTTCTTGTTTGACGTCGGACGACTGCTTCTCCACCTCTTCGTCTGCGATGCGGATCAGCTGGACATCTGCGGGACACGAGGAACACGGTGTACAGTGCAATCTCGGTTTTCGTATAGCGTGTTTGTATTTTTTCACTTGTGATTAAAAAAAAAAACGCAGATGGAACGGATTAATTTTTTTACACTGATTATAATGGGAAATATTTTCGAACACTGTTCTGGAATGGATTATGGTCGAAAACCGAGGTTTGACTGTAACTCCTGACAGTGACATGCGTTTCCCATGTGCTTTCAGGCAAAGTTCTTAATGCATACATGTAAGAAGTGAAGCTTTGATTACCTGCTTCCACGGGAGGGTGATTGATTTGTGATTGTCCGCCTTCTGATTCAGGATCAATGTGGGGTCCAACCGAGATGACTGCGACGGCCTTGGCGTAACTTTGTAGCTTTTCGACCGTTCTCGGAGCAACATCGGGAATGAGATTCCGTTCCGTAGGAGGGTTTTTTTGCTCTGGTGTTGATACCTTTAAAAAAAGCTAAGCCGTTAGCTTCTGCGCGGGACTTGCAGCGCCAACCAGAAGTGGTGTTTTTTTTGTTTTTTATTTACAAGGAAAAGCGAATCGACTCTTTAAGACAGTTGCAGGTTGTACAAATGCTACTTGGTAACTCAGACTATGTGGAAAACAAAAATGTCCGCTCCAGTGCCAGGGTTTTTGTCATTTTCGTTCAAATTGCATGACCCACAGAATATTAATAATAATCCATTTCATTACTAAGCGCCTTTCAAAACTCTCAAGGTCACTTTACAGTCACAGGATAAGTTTTTCTGTGGGTGAGCAGCGGCAGTCACACGCGCCAGCGTTCACTCAACCCAGAATAACTCAAATAGATAGCTCGCTAGCTAATAGACAGCTCGCGAGATATTTGATAGCTAGCTAATACATAGCTAGCTAGAGAGCCAGGTAGCAAGATAGATAGCTAATAGACAGCAAATAGATAACCAGCTAGGTAGCAAGCTACGTAACCAGCCAGATAGCCAGCTAATAGATAGCCAGCTAGGTAGCCAGCCATATAGCCAATTAATAGCCAGCAAATAGATTAATATTGAGTTTTAGGACTACAGACCATTCAATACAGCGTTATAAACCTTAGGCTCTCTTCTTTCATGAGGAAAACAAAGAGGTAATTCCTAAGTTATATGGGTCTGGAGTTATATGAGCATGAAATGAGGGCATCTGTACAAAATACAGTACAATACACCCATATTGATTTATTTAGCGCTTTAACAACAGCTGAAGCAGTAACAAAGTGCTAACATGGACAAAAGGCAAATGCTGCCCCCTCGTGGAAGGGTATAAACATTGCCAGAGGTCTAACCAGCGCTTTACCGGGACCCCCCGCAAGAAAAAAAAAAACAAAACAAACAAATTTGGGAATGGCAGCGAATGAGTTAAGGTTTAGAAGGCAACATTTTAATCCAGACAAGCTAACATCCTGGTACCGGCCTTTGTTTTACCTGATGGGGTATGAAGAACAGCTGCTGTCGAGGAGACCCGAGGAGAAATTGCTGAGGAGGATGTTGCTGGAGCTGGCTCGATTCGGGCGGCGTGCAACGAGGCTACAAAACAAAACCGCAGACGCGTCGCTTGGTTACATTTTTACAGGTAAGGTGGCTCGCAAAATTCAATTGTTATGTGGGAATGGGTGGGGGGGGGGTGAACACTTTCGCAAACCAGTGCAGAATCAGTTACTTTTGGAAAAGGAAGAACATTGGCCATTGCTTTATCGGCACCCGAGCATGAAAAAACAAAACCCAAACAAATTCGGGAATGGCGCTCGGTCATATTTTACAAAATCCCAAATAATTTTCGTGAATGACAGCGAATGAGTTAAGGAGTTTGTGTAGCTTTTAGGCTAGCTAACTGTGGCTCAATGCTGCCTCTCACAGGTCATTATCGGTACTGCGATTACGCAAGGTGATAGCATCGTGTGCGTCGTTCGCAGGAAAACTGATCCTGAGACTGTAAAGTGACCCTGAGAGTTTTGAAAGGCGCTTAGAAATCAAATGTATTATTATTATTATTATTATTATTATTATTATTATTATTATTATTATTACATGGTGCAGAAAAGTGTTTACGATTGAGCCGCGTGTCTTGTGTGCTGCCATTATTTGTTATATTGTTTTTCTTTGTTGTTGTTTTGACTTCAAGATGGCGGCTCCCTTTACAGCAGCTCCTAAATTTTGTTTTTCTATTTATTCTTTTTTTTCTTCCTTTCATAACTCTGCTGCTGTGAAATAGGAATTTCTTCAATGTGAGACTAATAAAGGTATATTCATCTCATCTCAACAAATTTGAGTCTTTTTTTTCTCTCTGATTTAGCTTAGCTACTTAGCTACCTGATGTGGTAAGATGAATTTCTTCCGTTGAAGAGCTTTGTAGATAGATTGCTGGAGGTGAGCTGACTTCTTGGTTAGGGGAAGCAGGAGCTAAAAAAAGAAAGAAAAGAGAGAGAATAATAGGTGCGACAAGATTTAGAAATGATCACAAGTCTGCAATGGAAATTCAAATGACTTCCTGTCACATGACCAAAGTCAGAAAAGCCATGGGTAAACCGTGATTGGTCATTACTCTGAGTTTTTGTGGTGTCATTTTTCACAAATGGCAAAACGTTTTTTTAAGCTACTCATTAGACACAAACACGCATTAAATACTATTACTACTACTACTAATAATAATACATTTCATTTCCAAGCGCCTTTCAAAGCTCTCAAGGTCACTTTACAGTCGCAGGATAATTTTCTCTGTGGGTGTGCAGTGGCAGCCACACGCACCAACGTTCACTCAACCCAGAATAACTCAAATGAATAGAAAGTTAGCTAGCTAGCTGATAGCCAATGGATAGCTAACTCGATAGCCAGCTAGATAGCTAGCCAGCTAATAGATAGCCAGATAGCTAATACATGGCAAATAGATAGTAAAAATGTCTTCTTTTGAACATCACTTATAAAAACGTCTTGTTATTGTTATCATTATCAGATCGCATGAAATTTGCGAAGAATTAAAACCAAACTAGTGTGGAAACCAAGCTATCGTTTCCACACTAGCCCAGTCGGGGCGATCACGTGACTGGTCAACATGGCACCGCCCATTGTTTTGACATAGGTATTTGCGAGAAGATTTTTGCTCTGTTATTTCTCTTAATGTATATAACATAACTAAGATACGGGTTTAAAAAATACTAACAATTTACAATTAATACATTCAGGTGTACTAGAAACTATTTGGATCTACTTTGCCATTTGTCGATGGCGTCACGACGTCATTCTGGGTCGACTTGCGCGTCGATTGGATTGGATTGGATTGGATTGGATATGCCTTTATTAGTCTCACAGTGGAGAAATTTACATTTCACAGCAGCAAAGTGCTTGCTAATAAATAAACAAACACATTTTTTGGGAGCTATGGCATGACTATCTAACTCCAATTCGTGATGTTTTTGTAATTGGTCTCCGTTCAAGCGGACGCATCTGTCATAAACGGTGAACGTTTGAACTTACAGGCTTCCGTCCGCCGGACTGGCATTTGTCGTTCGATTCCCCCGTTGCGAATACGGTGCCCGGTGGGGGGGCAGCGCCCGTCGCCGCGGAATTAACAGGTTGCGTGTCCCACACCCGCAGTCTTTTGCGTTTATTCGTCGGGGTTTCCTTCGCCAGTCCGGGTTTTTTCGGGTCGTTATGAGCAAAGATGGCAGGCACGGCGTTGGGTTTCAAGCGTCGTTTGTAGCCCGAAACCCCGACGAGCTTTCTCATCAGCCGCGGGCGATGAAAAGCCTCGAATGAGTCCAAGCTGAAATGACGAGAGCACACCCGCGGGTCTTTGGGCAGCTGGACTCTTCCAACCGCATCCTGCCACTGTTCTCTCAAATGTCTTTCTTTGGGGAAGCTGTGGAGGCTTACCTCGCTTCCTTTGTTCCCCTTGGATTGAAAATTACAACCAAAAGCCGCGCAGTGGGGCATTTCGACTCCTTTTTCGCCGATGCGCAATTGCTTGGCACGGCCGAGGGTGGCAAATTTCGGACAGCAACCAGAATACGTCATCATCCCCACAATCCATTGCGCGCCCGAGGACTCAGCGGTCAATGTGAACCCCCTCCCTCCCTTTATTTTTGTTGGGTTCCTCAGACGTGGATTCCTCAATTTTAGATCACACTAAACAAAAACGAGCGGGAATTACAATTACCCGAAAACGTATTGTTGCGCGAAAATCACCATTAACTAATTTTGAAAGTCGCTTATAGTAGAAATGGATTATTATTATTCTAAAAATGCGACATGCTAACAATAGCCATCGTTGCGGAACCACGGAAGATAATATACGTAAATGTGTTCTTGCACAATTGCACTAAAACGGTGGTGGAGGGGAATGTATTTTTTTCCTTTTAGCATCTTTTCAAGTTTTCATAGCCACTTGAAGACCAAATTTAGACTGAAAATGCGATAATGATTAAACATTTCTTGGGTGGGTGTTCTAACAAGTTGTGGGTTTGATGTTTTGACCTTTTAGTGGCCAGTTCTGTGAGGTTGTTTGTTTTTTACGCAAAAAGAAGCTCCAATACTAAAGTGTTGTATTGTCCCTGCCTTATCAGTTGCAAAAAAAAAAAATACAAAAATAAAAAATGACTGACCTCTGGCGGCTCTTTTTCCACGGCTGAAATTTGGCGCAGTCCTCAATGCGGCCGCAAGATGGCGACCGCGAGTGACGTGAACGCGAAGAAGAAAAAGGCGGAAGTTGACGAGACTTTCACGGACGATGAGAGAATTAAAGTCTGTTCGTTTTTTTTTAACACGTCGCAAAAGCTTACTGCGGTCAAGCCAGCCTTCGCTAGCAAAGTTAAACTCAATAAAACTTGCGGCCACTAAACAAAAAAATAATAATAAACGATAATAATAAACGCTCGTACAGGAGCGTCTTTGCCAAGTGAGCGAACGCCAACGGCATCTCAACGTCGCTTCCGGGGCACAGATCGCACACGTTGAGCATACCTGTCAACCTTGGCTATTAGCTGCCCTTATAAATGATTACAATTCCCGTATACACGTTGTAGTACTCCGTCCATTATTTGAAATGATTTGAAACGCACACCTGAAGACGCGATGACATCACGGCGCCGTCTCCGAGCACTTTTGAAAGGTAGACAATTCAACAAGTGCGAAGACGAACACAAAGCTCAACTATCCCTACTTCCGGGTCCAAATTCGCGAACCAATTGGATCGCGTCTGCGAGTGACGTCATAACGTGATTGGGCTACTGGGCCCACCTGACCGGAACATTACACAAAACAAAATGAAGAAAAGCACGAAGCAAAAAAGATTTAAGAAGGTATACTTTTTTTCAGTAAAGTTTTTTTTGTTTAATCCCCACAAATTTTGGCAATCATTCCGCATTTTTATTTATTTTTGGTATAAAAAGCTTTTTTTGGTTGGCGCTGGATGGAGCCCTTTGACTTGAAAATAGCACCTCAGTCAACATGTCAATTCTAGAAAATTAGCATGTTGTCACCCCCTTGGTAATTGATATTGTAGAGAGAAAAGCCACAAAAGTTCCCGAACAAAGTTGTTTATTGAACTGGCATCTTGCAATCCTACAAGAATCAATGTTGAAGGAATTGAAAATGAAAGATACTCCCCACCCCCAAGTTTTTTAATTTGTCTGCATTTCAGTTTTTTGTTTTGGGTCCCGGAATGTAAAAACATTCTTTCCTTGCTCTGCGTCGTAATGTGCGCATTCAAGTTTTGCTTGAAGGCGCCGAAGGGTTTTTCCCCATGTGCGTCCTCATGTGCACATTGAGATTCTTCTTGCTGGAAAATGGTTTGGCGCAGATGGAGCAACCAAAGGGTTTCTCCTCGCTGTGCCCCCGCATGTGTGCCATCAGGCTGTGCTTGGACGTCACGCTTTTGCCGCACACGGAGCAAGTGAAGGGTTTCTCCCCGGTGTGCTTGCGCATGTGCCTGACCAGGTATTGTTTCTGCGTGAAGCTCTCGCTGCACTCTGAGCAGCCAAAGGGTCTTTCACCCGTGTGTGTCCACGTGTGCACGTTCAAGTGCTGCTTGGAGGCAAAGCTTTTCCCGCAAACGGAGCACGTGCAGCGTTTTTCTCCTGTGTGCCTTCTCTTGTGTTTGAGCATGTATTGTTTCTGAGTGAAGTGTTCGCCGCAAATGGAGCAGACGAACGGTTTCTCTCCCGTGTGTGCTGCCGCGTGAGCCCTCAGCGAGGCCTCCTGAGCAAACTGCTGATTACAAACGGAGCAGCCAAAGCGTTTTTCTGCGTGCGTCTGCATGTGCTCGTTCAGACTGTGCTTGTAAGAAAGGCTTTTGCCACACACCGGGCAGGTGAAAGGTTTTTCTCCAGTGTGCGTCCTCACGTGTGCATTAAAAGTTGGCCGATAGGTAAAACTTTGGCTGCAGACCGAGCAGCTGAATGGTTTTTCTCCCGTGTGTCTTTTCATGTGCGCATTCAGAGTCTGCTTGTAGGTAAACCTTTCGTCGCACACGGAGCAGGTGAAAGGTTTCTCTCCTGTGTGTTTCCGCATGTGCGCCTTCAAACTTTTCTTGTACGAAAAACTTTCGCGGCAAACCGAGCAGCTCACCAGACTTTCGCCCGTGTGCGCCCGCATGTGGATGTTCAAACTGCGCTTGTAAGAATAGCTTTCGCAGCAAACGGGGCAGGCGAAAGGTTTCTCCCCAGTGTGGGTGGCTGTGTGCGCAATCAAAGAGATCTTTTTGGCAAAGGTTTCGCCGCACATGGAGCAGCCATAAGGTTTTACTCCGGTGTGAGTTCTCGCGTGGACCGTCAGATTTTTTTCTCTTTGCGAATCTTTTGCCGCAGAGCGAGCAGGCGAAACGTTTCTCTTCCGTGTGCGTCGCCATGTGCACGGCCAACGAGCCCTTTTGCGCAAACGTGTCGCCGCAAACCGAGCAGTGAAAGGTTGGCTTCTCGCCCGTGTGCGCTCTCATGTGCCTCACCATGTTGGACTTGCAAGCAAACATTTTACGACAAACGGCGCAGCTGAAGGGTTTTTCTCCCGTGTGGGTTCTCATGTGCTCCTTCACGCTGTACTTGCAAGAGAAGCTTTTACAGCAAAGCGAGCAGGTCAAATGCTCTTTGGCGCCGCTTGCCAAACAACCGTCGTCCTGACGGGCGCTCCTTGAGGGTTTCTCCAAGTCGCCATCGCGTGGAGGAGCAGCCAAGAGGTCTCCGCTGCGACTTTGGCGGTGAAGCTGCGACCACTCGGCTGCGTCGCCTTCATCGTCTTCATTCTTGACGACGACGACGTTGAGTGACAACTCGCTGACGTCGACTTCCTCTTCTTCCTGTTTAACGTTAGCCGTCTGCGGAATTTGGGGATCCGGATCTCCTTCTCGATGACCAATCGGCTGCTGGATGTCTACAAGATGCAAGTAAAAAATAAATACATTCAGGTATTGTGTCGAGGCCAAATGTCAAAGTCAAGGCTCGGGGGCCAAATCTGGCCCGTCACATCATTTTATTCGGCCCATGAAAACAAATCAAGGATGTCAAATGCTATGATGCTAGCTTAAGTCCGAACCAAAATGTTAAATTGTCTCATGTAACCCACAATAACAAGTCATTATTTTTTACTTCAAATTTGAAAACTAGTTCTTAATTATTTTTATGTGCATTCTGTATGTAATATGTGGAGGAGATGAACCATTCCAATGGTTTCCCCAAATTCGTAACGGCCCCCCCGAGAGGAAAGCGTAACTATCATGTGGCTTTGTCATTTATATCAATGACTTTGACACCTCTGGTCTAAGCGCTGAACATTTTGAGGTTACGTGGGGTTTGTTTTGATTGTGCGAGCCCAATTCGTTTAATAAACAAGACACGTTAGCGTTATACCAAATATAAATAACCTTTTATGCATTGTAAAGATACGACTTCCATGTTGTCTGTTTTGGCGTACAGAATTTTATCGTATATTCCCCCTTTTTAGTCTTTCTCAAATTGGCTCCTAATCAAAATAATGCTACTTGCGTTTCGACGCCGCAATAAAGGGGCGAACCTCGACTGTGCACTAAGGCACCGGAGACCGACAAAATGGCGGCCAGTTGTCGCACTTCTTCATCCTTCTCCTCCCTCGCTCGACAAAGTTGCTCCTCGTGCGACGCCATCGCTTTCGAGTGGTCCCGGTGTTTAATTTGGAACAATTTCACGTTTTATTCCAGAAAATTTCAGTAGAAGAATAGCTCGATGTCGATGCTTGGTACTCGACCGCGGATTGAAGAGCACATAAACTTCCGCGTTTTCTTCTTCGACGGTACTTTTGCGAGAAACGTAGCATCCTTGATTTTACGGTAGTGCCCCTTTGTGGCGTTAGTAAAGAATGGTCGAAAAAGAATAACGGGAAGCTGATGGTGAATCAGTCTATAACAATAAATAATAATAATAATAATAATAATAATAATAATAATAATATAAAAATATAATAATACAAATAAAATAAAACATAAATAAATAAATAATAATGAAATAAAAATAAATAACAATAAAATAAAAATATAATAATAATAATAATAATTTGATGATGATACTAGTGCAGCGTGTTCTACCGGAAACAAATTCCTTGTGTGTTCTACATACTTGTCAATAAAGATGATTCTGATTCTGAATAATAATAAAATAAAATATAAATAAATAAATAATAATAACATAAAAATAAATACATAAAAACATAATAATACTAATAAAAAATAATAAAAATAAAACATAAATAATAATAATAATAATAATCAACATCATAATAATCATACATTTATTTTTAAGCACCTTTCAAAACGCTCAAGAACACTACAGTCACGGGATAAGATTTTTTTTTTTTTAAATAATAGCAGATAAAACATTCGACTTGTGATATTGTTGGTCCGCTTTTTTGAGTCACTTATATAATTTTGAATATACAGTAAAGTCTCGTTATATCGATATCGGATATATCGAAAGTCCCGGTTATATCGATACTATTTCTATGTACGCACGGAGAAAATTACATGCAAACAGGGTCGGATATATCGATAGTCCCGGTTATATTGATATTTTTTCCGACTCCCTTGAATATCGATATAACGAGACTTTACTGTATTATCAAATGGTCAGTGAAGGACATTTTCACAGTAAAAGGGGGCAGGATTGTAATATTGAGGGACAACATTGGATATGGAATACAGTGAATATTCTATAGGACGATACAAGTCACTCTGCAGCAAATTCAGGTCAGACACCCTCGTCGTGGTTTAGCTCGTTTATGGTGTTGACGCGACAACTCCACATTTCGGCATAGAGAAAGGTAAACACAGAAAGTAAAGCTAAAAAAAAATTCCAAGGCTCTGTGGAGACATTGACACGTCTTTAGGGCCGCTCACTCTTTGTGGTGCATCCGCTTGTGCGCGGTCAAATTGGCCCGCTGAGTATATCTTTCGCCGCACAGCGAGCAACGAAAAGGTTTCTCCCCGGTGTGCGTCCTCATGTGCGTCACCACGCAGGACTTGAACGAGAAGGTTTTGCCGCACCGCGAGCAGTCGTACGGTTTCTCCCCGGAGTGGGTCCTCATGTGCGAGACCATGTTGGGCTTGAGAACGAAGCGCTTGCCGCACAGCGAGCAACCGTACGGTTTCTCCCCGGTGTGGATCCGCGCGTGCGCCGCCAGGCTCGAGTTTTGAGTGAAGGTTTTGCCGCAGACGGAGCAGACGAAAGGTTTCTCGCCCGTGTGCGTTCTGGTGTGCGCCACCAGGCTCTCCTTGTGAGAGAATCGTTTCTCGCACACGGTGCATCCGAACGGTTTTTCCCCCGTGTGCGTCCTCGTGTGACGGAGCATGTCGGACTTATTTGAGAATCCTTTGCCGCAGGCGGAGCAGGTGTAGGGTTTCTCCGACGCGTGCGTTCGCGCGTGTCTCATCAGAGGTCCGTTTTGAACAAAGGTTTTGCCGCAAAACGAGCAGCTGCCGCCCGTCTTCTTGAGGAAGGATTTGAGGGCTCTGTCGCGGTCTGCGTCGCTCGCATCGCCCGTGTCGTCACCGTCCGACAGCGGCGCCAAGCGCTTGTCGGGCGACGGCTTTCGTAGGAGGCAACGAAGCGGAGGCGACTGGGGTGCGTCGCCGCCATTCTTCACCGAGGCAACGGAGACAAGCAAGTGGTTGACGTCGGTCTCTTCCTCTTCCTTCTTCATGCGGAAAGGCTCCAGATTTTTCAAATGAGGGTCCGGTGAAGCCTTTTTTCCCTCTTTGACATGATGGGAAAGCTCCAAACGCGAGCTCCCAACCCGGAGCTGAGGGTTGAGCTCTTCTCGATGACCAATCAGCTGCTGGACGTCTAGAAGACGCGAGCAACAAAAAGATGTGAGCTGAATCAAAGTCCAACTTGGGTTTTCAAACGTCTCGGTTCTCGTCCAATTGGTTTTTCAACCCAAAATGTTTTTTTTATGCCACCAACCGCAAATAACAATTCATTTCATTTCTAAGCGCCTTTCAAAACAAACTCTCAAGGTCATTTTACAGTCACAGGCTAACGTTTTTCTGTGGGTCAGCAGCGGCAGCCACACGTGCCAGCGTTCACTCAAGCCGGTATTACTGAAATAGATAGAAAGCTAGCTAGATAGCTAATAGTTAGCCAACTTGCTAATAGATAGCTAACGTGTTTCCTGACTCAAATAGCTAGCTAGCTAGACAGCTAATAGCTAGCCAGATAGCCAGCTAATAGCTGGGTTCTCGATTAAACTGAAAGCACCTGAATGCTCCCCTCCACGTCCCAATATGTCACTTCCTGCTGTTGCGTCTCATTGTGAGCTAAAGTGTTTGTATTGTTCAATCGCGATTAAAAGAAAAACATATTTATTACATTGACCATAATGGGAAATGTTACAGTTTTCGACAAAATTATTTGAACTGAACCCCAAGAAACGTCATTGTGGGAATATTTAAAATGAAACCATGCCAATCGGGAATCGGAAGGTGATGAAGGGAGCGAGCGAGCGAGTTTGCACCTCGTTTGCGGCGCGTCGTGCAGTCAGCAGCTTCTTCTACGCGTGGACGCCACTCGGTGGCGTCTCGAGCGAGACAAATTTGCTCCTCCCGGGACGACATCGCTATTTCGGGACGATTTGCTTTGCTATCTTGCCAAGTTGGCTTTGACAACCTGTTTTTTTTTTGTATTACTACTACAGCATCGCTCATTTTGGCTTATTTGCCAACGTCCGCATTTTCTTCTTCTCTGCTTTTTTTGGGGGTGGAATTCGGCGCTGCATCACACGACTGATGTACGTTAGCGACGCCTACTGTGCTGGAGTGTGGTTCACTTGTCAAATACGTAACGGAAAAGATTTGGACATTTTGAAAATAGGCTACTTAAAATATAAATATCAACAAAATATTCGCTCCATTATTTTTTTTTATAATTTTAAAAAGGTGCCTATAGTTTAGTCCCGATGATTTTAAGAATTGTGTGGGGAATGGTCAAATTTGTGACTTCAGGTTTTTTTTGTTTAACTATTGTACCCAAACGAACGAAATAAACGTGTATTTAATCTCGTTCCCATAACTGCCACAACACCTATAACATGTCGGTTTTTAAAAACAAACACCTGTTTCAATATTTATATAATCGGAATAGCAATCCTTTTTAAAAAGTATTTACACGGGAAGTGGGGACTATTTAGCGGGTGCACATATCCGGTTGTAACGGCGCGACACATGCGACGTGCGAGTTCAAGTTGGCCCGGGCAGACGAAGGTGTTTTGTTTTTCGTGGCGATTTTATTTATTTAACAAATTCCGCGCCTTTGGACTCGCCTTTTGGGATATGTGCAGCCTGGAAGGTATTTATTGAAGATTTATGTACATTCATTCATTGTTTTATTGCATTTCGATTGCGGATTGTTGATGTTTGTCAGTACTTGTTGGTTTATTTTGTCTTTTTATGTTGCTGTTCATCATATTATCAGCTTTGTGCTGCCCTCCAGAATGTATTTTTTTTTGTAAGACAGCCATACCCAAAGTGTTCTTTTCCTTTGGGCTTCATCTTTTTCCTTATATTACACCACAGACAGAACTTTAAAGGCTTTATCTTCCAGTCACATAATACATAATAAAAGTTATTTTACTTAATTCCTACAGTACAATACATATTGATTTATATACCTACCAATGATTGATCATGTCACTAACACTTGGTCTGTATCGTTTGACTGTAAAGTGTCCTTGAGAGTTTTGAAAGGCGCTAAGAAATGAAATGTATTACAGCCATAGCTAAAGTACAATCCTCAAATGATTTTTCTTCCTCCAGCTGTTGTACAGCAATATCAGAATAAAAACAGTGATACCTTGGCTTACGAACTTAATTTGTTCCCAGACAGTGTGTAAGGAGAAAAGTGTGTATCCCAAAAATTAAGTTCCCATAGGAAATTATTAAAATGAGAATAATCTGTTCCCAGGTGCCCATAAAACATCATTTTCTACTTTCTAATTTTCTACGCCTTAAAACTACACAAAAGATACCTTATTTTATGTATAATAAATGTGCTATGGTATTATAATTAAAGAAATAAACTGTATTCACCCCTCTTACTGCTGCGTTCTTGACCAATCATGTGGGTTTAGCCAAAGACTGGGGGCGGGGAATAGGGGACCAAAAAAAAGTTGGTTGCCATTTTCTTGTTATTCATAAATTTAACGTTCGTAAGCCAAGGGGTTCGTAAACCGAGGTATCACTGGACATTAAACATTGCGATTGTTCTTTTTTTCTCTCTGTATCGTAACAAAAATGACTTCCTCTTGTGGTGCGTTGCAGACGTCGTCCATCAGCTCGTCAGCTAGATCCGCCGCTGGGGTGGGGTGGGTTCCTGTTTAGTGCTAAATGGTCCAGGCCCCGCCCACGTGAAAGAAGAAGAAGATAATCCGTAGGCATGCAAGGAAACACACGGGGGAGAAACCCTTCGGCTGCCCCGTGTGCGGCAGACCCTTGGCTCGCAAGGCCAGCGTGGAGTCGCACATGAGAACGCAAACCGGGGAGAGACCTTTCGGCTGTTCTGTTTGCGGGCGTCGCTACACCAAACGGAACAGCTAAGCCACACACACATGCGAACCCACAACAAAGGAGACTAAATGTTTTTTTTGTCTCTTACACTCACACGTTTTTGCAGTATGGTGGGGACCATGTGTGTGAGCGATTTGCCCCGTGGGGACCCAATTTCAAAATTTGCCTCTTGTAGACGCAACCACGCGCGCACACACACACACACACACACACACACACACACACACACACACACACACACACACACACACACACACACACACACACACACACACACACACACACACACACACACACACACACACACACACACACACACACACACACACACACACGTTTTTCCAGGCGACACTACCTCACTTTGTCTGTTGTCAATTGTATGTCTTTTTAGCCACGTCATGCCTAGCACGCTGGGTCCGAGAGGACATTAATTTCATCTGTGCTGTATGTCATGCATATTAGCACACATTGACAATAAAGCTGTGTGAGGGATTTGCCTTGCCTCTTTTAGACTCTCTCACACACGTACACACACAGACACACAAATGAAAAACTTGTGAAGACAAGTCAAAAGGTCCTCACTTGTCAAAAATGTCATCAGTGCGTATGGTATAAAATCATTGTGGTCCACACAAGAATAGTCATATACACACACACACACACACACACACACACACACACACACACACACACACACACACACACACACACACATGAAATAAATGCACAAATAATTTTCCATCTAGGTGTGATGTTTCCTTTTCATAGTTTTATTGTTTTTTTTATTCTTGTTTTTCGTGCCGGGCAGATGATGTCACAGATAAAAATGTGTGTGTGGGGTGGGGAAAATCATGTGGCAAACGATTTTTTATGCTTTCCTAAGTGCATTGCTTTTGTTCTTTCGAAGATGATTGACAACACCCGGAATTTACCATTTTTTACTGAGATAAGATTTTTTTTTTTTTGCATTGAACTCTTAAAGGACAACCGACACCTCCGGAAGAGTTGCGTCTATGATTTGTAAAATCACTTTAAATGATTTCTACTGAGCTTATTTGACAAAGATTCCAGCGCATATAACAATATTTTACCTTTTAAGACTCGCGCTGAATATTCAGGAAGTCTTGTTTTTGAGTTGGTGACGAGTCCGTACGTGACGTCACTAAAGGAACGCCCCTGACCAAGAAAGTGACACACAATGCATTTTGGGTACTTTTTCTTTGTCTGAAAACACCGTGTTGAAGGCGAAATTAGAAGGAAAATGACATCAATAACGCCATGGTGAATCGTTGTGTGTCGCAGCCAATTGCGGTAACGCAATTGGTAATAGCTAGCTAGACAGATAATAGACAGCTATCTATGTAGCTAGCCAGATAGCAAATAGCTAGCTAGCTAGATAGCCAGATAGCTAGGTTGAGCAGCTCCAGAAATTTCCACAGTGGAGAACAAAATGATGAATAGTAGAACACAAAAATACTAAATTGGCATTATTGGCGTACACGGCGCAGACTTAAAATACCGGTTGTGGTTCCCAATATTTTGGCCGCCATATTTCTCGAGGGGGGGGGGGGGTCGGCGTCACGAGCCAATGCGGGTGTA
The DNA here is from genome assembly GCF_051943395.1 of Hippocampus bargibanti. Taxonomy (NCBI): domain Eukaryota; kingdom Metazoa; phylum Chordata; class Actinopteri; order Syngnathiformes; family Syngnathidae; genus Hippocampus; species Hippocampus bargibanti. The sequence goes on from NC_142737.1 coordinate 1,301,702, forward strand.
CCTTATAAAATGTCCGCCAAGCTTTTCCATGTCTGCTACACGGGCGTCGCCGGGCGAGCGTTGGAGTAGAGGTGGCTCGCCGTGTCCTCCGTCTGGTCCCAGTCGTCGGGGTAGCGCGTCCGTAGCTCGTCGTTGGCTACGTAGTGCGTGTGGGCGAACTCGCAGAAGTAGCGGCCCACCTCGGGGTGCCCGATCTCCAGGGGGGCCGAGTGGGGTTCCAGGTTCCCTGGGGAAAGGGGGCAACGAGGCGATGCTAGCCAAAGTAGAACATCGCAATTTTCGAGAGGCGACAATTTTTTTTAATCATGTTTTCATATTAGCATGCACTTATTAATTTAAAAAAAATGTTAAAAAAATGGGGGGGTTGCAGATCAATGACTTCCTTCCAAAATATGGAACTATGTTTCCCTCATTGTAACTTTTTCACAAAAGTGACCATTGTGTGTGTATTTATATATATATATATATATATATATATATATATATATATATATATATATAATATCGATATAACGAGACTTTATATATATATATATATATATATATATATATATATATATATATATATATAGTAAAGTCTCGTTATATCGATATCTGTTATATCGATAGTACTGCTTATTACGATACTACTTCTATGAACGCACGGACAAAATTACATGCAAACAGGGTCGGATATATCGATAGTCCCGGTTATATCGATATTTTTTCGGACTCCCTTGAATATCGATATAACGAGACTTTACTGTATATATATACACATATAGCTAGCTATGTATCTACCAAGTTAGCTGTCTACCCATCTAGTTAGCCAGATAGCAAGAAATAAATAGATAGCTAGCTATATATCTATGTAGTTAGTTAGCCACAAATACATAATAAATAATTAGCTAGCTATTTATATATAAATCTATCTAGCTAGCCAGAAATAAATGGATAAATAGCTAACTAGCTAGCTATATATATATATATATATATATATATATATATATATATATATATATACACAGATAGATCTGAAATATTTATTTCTTTTATAGAGTATGAAATCGGATTGAGGGTTCCATGATTGTTCGGCTTCACCTTGGGCGGCATATCGGCAGGTGCCGTCCTGCACCAGGACGTTGTAGAAGGGCTGCTCGGTGCCATCGGGCAGCTGGTGGACCCTCATGGTGGTGATCCACTCCTGGCTCATGGTGCACTTGGGGTCCCAGCCGTAGATGACGCAGTTGTAACCCGACCTGGGACGTAGGAGAAGCGGTGGAAAAGTGGACATATGGCGGCGGCTTTGCCTCGGGCTGGGGGGGGGTTCGTTCCCCAACGCACCTCTTGTGTTTCATGACGAGACCGACGGAGTAGCGGACGTCCCGGTGGTCGTCCGTCCCGCGCCGCTTCACTTCGGGCGCGGCGGGGTTCTTCTTGTGCTGGATGTGCTCCAGCGTGTGCTGCACCAGGTAACCCACCGCGCCGTGCTGGGATGGGTCCAGCGCCTGGATGTGCTGCAGGATGTCCAGAACCTGACCCGAGAGAGTACCAAACGTCACCGGCGGGCGGGCGAGCCGGCACTGTGAGGCTCACCATGAAAGTGCGTCAAAGTGGGTGTCAAAGAGGGTCCAGAAATGCTTGAGAAGGAGCGCGACTCTCAGTGACAGTAAGAGTATACATGAGAGGGAATGTGTAGTAATTACATATTTCAAGTGTGGCAGCGTCAGCGTGAGAGAAAATGCGTAATTAAGAGAGTGTAACAGTGTACAGAGAGAGAAAATGGCGTGCATTGGGGGTTCAATCGTATGAGAGTATGTGTGAGAGCAAGGTCGAGAACAAGTGTCTGCATGAGAGAGAATGCGATGAGGGCGCTGGTGAAAGATTGCGAGAGAGACCGAGTCTACGTATGCGTGAGAAAGAGTGCAAGAGAGACTGTATGAGTTCAAATCGTTTTGGATGGAGAGAATGTGAGAGTGTTCATGAGAGGCGCATGACCGAAAGCGGGCAGGATCCCCACACGTGAGCGCACACAAGACAAAAACAGAGCGTGAAAACGAGCAAAATGTAGAAAGTTAAGACGGAATGTGTGAGAGTTCACTTAGAAATTAAATGTATTATTATTATTATATTATAATTATTATTATTATAATAATAATTATTATTATATTATATTTATATTATTATTAATAGTATTATTATATTATATTATTATTATAATTATTATCATTATTAATATTTATTATTATTATTATTATCATTATTACTACGTGTCGATTATGTGTGAGAGGGAGCATCTTTTCGGACGAGATGCCCAAATGCAAGTAGAGCCTGGCCTGAAATTAAATGTATTACAACAACATTATAACAACAACAATAACAATAATATTAATAATAATAATAATAATAATAATAATAATAATAATAATCCCCGCATCTGAGTGAAGATAAAACAAAAAGAGAGCGTGAGAACGAGCAAAATGTAGAAAGTTGAGAGGGAATGTGTGAGAGTTCACATCGAAATTAAATGTATTCTTATAATTATTATTATTATTATTATTAAATGTCGATTATGTGTGAGAGGGAGCACCTTTTTGGGCCAGATGCCCAAATGAAAGTAGAGCCCGGAGGGAAAGTGTGAGATTTCACTTAGAAATTAAATTTATTATTATGATGATGATGATGATTATAATTATTGTTATGAAGTGTTGATTATGTGTGAGAGAGAGAGCACCTTTTCGGGCCAGATGCCCAAATGGAAGTAGAGCCTGGCCTGCAGCAGAAGGTAGGGAACATTGTCGGGGTTGATGGTCAGGAAGAGGTCCAGGGTGTCCCTCAGGAGCTGGTATGACTTCTCCGTACTTTCCCTCCAAAAGAAAAAGAAAAAAAAAAACGACAAAAATCATGGTCTCAGTCGGCGTTCATTTTTGCACTTGAGTGACGCACGGCGCCCTCTGGTGGCAAGGAGGTTAGGCTGCCATTCATTTTGCATGGCAACAAAAGGGCGAGTGAACAGTTACCCCCTTTTTCCGATGTTGAGCAGGTTTCCCACCATCCTGAGCAGCACGTCGGTCGTGCCGATGCCGCCGTAGCAGTCGGCGCTGGCCTGGTGACCGAGGAGGTACTCGCACTCTTTGGCCGTCATCTGTTTACCTTTTCCGAAGGCGTCGATGTACACGTAGTCGTAGATGTCGTCGCTCCTGCGCGGGTGGAGCGCCGGATGTTATAACCCAAAGACAAAAAAATAAATGTGGGTGGAGAACTAAACGTTGCGTTCAAGTACCCTCGTTCGTTTTGGCACCAGCGCAGCAGGAAGTTGCTGGGGAAGTTGACGGGTTCCAGTTTGACGCCCAATTTCTGGGCTAGCGTCATGTAGACCACCGACAGGCTTATGGGGATGCCCTTGCGGCGGAGAAGCACCTGCCCGGACAAAAAAAAAAGATGGGTCGCAACGGGCGTCGAGACGTTTCTCATGCTATTAACTCCTTCACAGCCATTCACGAATAGAATGGTAACATCCGACTTAAGACCGACTCAACTTACGACCACCCGTACTTACGACCACGACCCCCAGACCCTATTTTTAACATTTTAAGAGGGGGAGTTTGCGAGTCTTTATTCAACATTTTGAATGGATTTCGACTTACGACCATTTTGACTTGAATGGAACTCGGTCATAAGTCGGATATCGAAAAGCATGACGTGGAGCGCCATTCATGAATTTGTTCGGGTTTTGTGGTACCCTGATAGATATTAGACAGAATAAGAAGTTATCATATTTCAAAGTTTCATGCTTAACTTGCCAACCAAACAAAAGGCGCAGATGGCCTGAAAGGTCAAACTAAGTTTAACAGACACAGCAAGTTACACTGTCATCTTCATCTAGGAGATCTGGCCTTGGAAAGAATTTAGGACTTGGGTAACTCCTTTATCACTGAAGCAATTTACGACTTGAAACTCCTTCGCAGGAAGAGCTCACTAGCCAGGTTCCAAATGTATCAGTTCATGGAAAAGACAATGTTTTATTGCTTACAGCTGTTCGTGCTTAGAACTTAAGAGGTGTGGTATTCTAATCAAGAAAACTATGTTTTACTAATGTATCACTTAAATTTGCATTTACTCTCATTAAAAAGCTTGTCAGAGGCCTGCAGAATTCGGGCGTCTGTCATGAATGACTATATCTCCTGCCGGCAGTAAAAGATAATCTTTCTGGGTCCGAGCCTTTGTCCACAGTGTCCGATCAAATGTTGAAATTTCATTCCAAACAAGAAGCACTATTTTCTTCTTGAGATGTTTCGTAACTTGAATTTTTTTTTTTACGAAGAGATATTTGTAAGTCGAGTTACCGCTGTAGCTTGTAAGCACGTATTTTTTCACGTTTTTAAACCGTAAATTCTTTTGTATCAACTTTCCAGTGTCTGCAAGTCAACCTGGTGGATGTAAGAGTTGAGCGGGTTGTAGTAGTCCAACTGGTCACCCTTGTACTGCAGCTGGTCGTACAAGACTGCGTTGAGGGCGCAGAAGACCTGCCGCTGGAGCTCCAAGTCCTCCAACGGAAGACGCTCGACCCCTGAGAGATGAAAAAAATTGAGCATCGCGAGTCAGGGGGCAGTTCCTGAGACCCCCTCACCCCCCCACCCAAGTCACCTGGAGCCACGCGAAGGCTTGGATGGGATGGATTCTTCACCCGCAGCGTCTTCTTGACCTTCTCGGCGATGTCGTCCAACTGCGCCGATATCGCGTCCAGCGTGACATCGGCCAGTGGATTGCAGTATCGGTCGACCAGGACGGCACCTGGAGAAAAGTGGACACCGTCTGTGTCCAAGTCAAGGCTCGGGGGCCAAATCTGGCCCCTCACATTATTTGATTCGGCCCGCGAAAGCAAATCATGCATTGTTGAGTTCTGTGATGCTTGCTAAAGTAAACACAAAAATAGCAAATTGTCCCATGTAAACCACAAAAGCAGTCATTATTTTTTACCTTAAATTTGAAAACTAGAAATTCATTAAGTCATTCACTGCCGGACGTGCAAAAATGTGACCACGCCAGTGCCAGGGTTTTTGTCATTGTCAATAAAATTCCAGGAGCCACAGTTGAGTATTGTTATATTGAGTTTTAGGATGACATAGACATTCAATGTAGCGTAAGAAACCTTACTCTCTTTTTCTTCATCAGAAAAAAAGTTAATTCCTAAATGATATGGATCTGGAGTTATGTGAGCTTGAAATGAGGGTGGCTGCCCAAAATACCATGCAATACATACATATAGCGCTTTAACAACAGCTGAAGCAAAGCGCTAACGGCGCGTCACAACAACATTAGTGACACTCTGAGGAAGGCGGAAGTACACGACAAAACATATCAGCTGAGTGGCTAGCTATCTGTTGGCTATCTATTAGCTGGTTAGCTAGCTCTCTATTTATTTACTTCCGGGTTGAGTTAACGCTGGCGCGTGTGGCTGCCGCTGCTCACCCACAGAAAAACTGATCCTGTGACTGTAAAGTGACCTTGAGAGATTTGAAAGGGGCTTACAAATGAAATGTATTATTATTATTATTATTATTATTATTACATCATTAATTTTGATTTCAAATTTCAAAAAACTAGTTCTTCATTAACTGATTCACTGGCAGACAAGCAAAAATATGTCCACTCCAGTGCCAGGGTTTTTGTCACTGTCACTTGAATTCCAGGACCTACTAAATATTGAGTTTTAGGATGACATGAACATTCAATTCAGCGTTAGAAACCTTAGATTCTCTTCTTTTATCAGAAAAAAAAGTTAACTCCTAAATTACATGGGTCTGGAGTTATATGAGCTTGAAATGAGAGGGCCTGCCCAAAATACAATGCAATACATATATATTAGTTTATATAGCGCTTTAACAACAGCTGAAGCAAAGTGCGAACATGGGAAAAAAGTGAAATGCTACCCCCTTGTGGAAAAACAACAACACCGCCAGAGGTCTGACCAGCGCTTTATCGGTACCCAAGCATGAAACAACAACACCTTCTCTGTGTGTTTTCAAGCAAGGCTTCTTGTGACTTGGCGCAAAAGGTCGTTCTCACCTGCGAGTGCCGACTGCTGCTCGGGCGGCTGCTCCAGGAAAGTCTTGAGCGCCCGCAGGATGTTCTGCTGTCTCAGGAAGTACAGAATCTTCTTTGCATAGTACTTTAACGTCAGGCTTTTTCTTAAGAGACAAACGCACACACAAAAAAATAAAGTTCATCTGCTAAACATTTATTTCCCATAAGAAAGCATTACAAATGAGAATAATCCGTTGCCAGGTCCCCATAAGACATCATTTCCTTCTAAATAAGACTTAAAACTACACAAAATATACCTTATTTTATGTATAATAAATGTGCTATTGTGTTGTAATTAAATAAATAAACCTTACTGCCTAATAAAGTCGTTTTATTGACCTTTGTGATGGTCGTTGATGCAGTTGCCTCTTGATGATATCCGAGTGAAGTTGCCGTACTTTCTCTGCAATAATACCCTCACTCACAATGTCCCCTGCTAGCTGCTTTTCATGAATCCAAATCAACAGAAGTTTTTCAACCTCTTCTATTGCCTGAAGCGGTTGCGTGGATAACACAGAAACCACACGTAGCCACACGTAGCAATGGTCGACTTAGCATACTGGTACTGGGACGCTAAGTCACACAAACGCACACCTTGTTCGTGTATTTTGATGATCTCCTTCTTCTGCTCGACCATCGTTTTCTTTTGTATCCTCTTCGGTTTAATGCGAGCCTATGGTGGGGTCTTTTTCGGTCTCATAACAGCATAAGTACTCCACTCGATAGCAAACCAAGTCTGCACTCAAAGGACCGTCCACCGTGCCGCTGTGTGGTTTGGTTTGTCCGCCGAAAACTGGTTCGTGTGCCAAGATTATATTCTCGCAAATTTAATGTTCGGAAGGCGAAAAGTTCATGAGCTAAAGCGTTCCATAAACTGATGTATCACTTTACAAGGTTGATTTGAAACACAAAGAGCAGCCAAACCTCTTTTCAGCTTGAAGGATAAAGAGCAGCTCATCCTCGCAGAAATGTTCGGGCATCCCCAGCGACTCGATTTCGGCGAAGGTATCGCCCAGCACCTGGCCGATGCATGGCTGCAACAATAATTGCTTTTCACAATTTTTTTTTTTAAACTCACGATTAGTGAAGTACAGCGCCTCCTAACTTTGTTTGCCCATTTATGACATTTTGAATTACACATGCGCTTTAAAGGACAACCAACACCATTTTTTGTGTTTCCTAAGTGACATCAGAAAACGTTTTGTAGCATCTAAAATACCCAAAACACGCAGGATGATATTTTTCGTCGAATGCAAAACAGCAATAAAAATGACTTCAAGTGTCCCAAAACTGCGACAACTGAGCTCAAAACTGGGTAGATTCAGAAAGTCCCGCCCCCTTTTCGTGACGTCACATCGGGATACTCCTTCACAAACTGCTTTGCTCCAGAATCAAAACAATGACTTCAGACTGGGAGAAGATGCTTTCTTGTTACTCATCCAGTCATAAATATGATTCAAATAGTTCTGAAGAGGAAAGCATACACGTTTGCAATCGATTCAAGAAGTCCTTCCGTATCAATTCGAGCCGTCTGCAAGCGATGAAACCGGTGTAGATCTGGACTCCGATGTAGCGCTCAGAAAATGCATAAGATGGCGCACAAGCTGCGTTTCGTCCACTATATAAAGCCACTTATCTGAGCCGTAAAGCCGCCCGTCATTGGTTAAAATCCGTGGTAGAAGACAGAGGGGTGGGTTTTACGCACACACACACAAAGGAGACCGGAACAATTTGAACAAGCACACAAACATCGTATTGTTGGCGAAATTAGAAGGAAAACACATAAATAACGCGATGGTGAATCGTGTGTTGCGCCAAGACTTCTACGTGTATTTGATGTTCGCTTACAAAACGTCCCAGGAGACAATTTACACGGAGCTTTGTCGCCCTCTACTGCCTTTTTTTGGGTACTGTGAGTATTAAAGAGTTTGTCACTACATTTCTCTCCAGATGCATCAAAATGACAGGAATAAATTCTTTAATCGATTGCAAACATTTATGCTTTCCTCTTCAGAACTATTTGAATCATATTCATAACTGGATGAGTAACAAGAAAGCATCTTTTCCAAATCTGAAGCCATTGTTTAGATTCCGGAGCAAGGCAAGATGTCTTGGGGTGACACCACGAACGAGGGGGCGGGACCTTCTGCAACTGGCCACTTCCGGGTTCAATTTGAAGTAGTTTTTGGACACTATAAGTCATTTTTATTGGTGTTTTGCATTTGAATGTTTGCGTGTTTGGGGTATTTTAGATGCTATAAAACGTTTTTTTCTGATGTCAGTTAGGAAACAAAAAAGTGATGTCGGTTGTCCTTTAAGTTTGCGGACGTTTCTCAACATGCGTGACGATTAATTGGCTTGCCTGTCCACTCACCACTTCCATGAAGAAGCGCTTGGAGATGGAGCCCACCGTCCTCCGGATCTGGATGCCCACCCGATGACGCGTTTTATACTCGCGCAGCCAGTCGCAGCTCTCATTCTGGGGGTAAAACTTCTGCAGCCGAGGCCATCTGAAAAGTGAAGATGAGCAGGTAGATTAAACACAACGATCCCATAAAGCCGGCGGACTCTTGATTAATTTCATCGGTTCACTCTGAAATGATAACTGCCAAACTGATATTTATTGTCATTAATATACACGCGTGCTCAGCTTGTGTGGAATGGGTTGAAAATATGAGAAAAAGTCATTCAATGAAAAGTGATGCATCATCGAACCGGAAAGCAAGAACAACTGGCTTGGCACTGAACCGGGACGAAGCCACGAAAAAGCACGAAAAATACGCTAACATGACTGACGATGAAAAAAATATATACTCGAAGTACTGTACAATCATAACGACCTGAGTTTGTACTGGTGCCCCCAAACCTTCCCTCGGCCGTGACAAACGTCGCGCAGGCGCAGGCAGCAGCAGGACACATTACAAATGTCGACGTGTTCGAGCACCGACAAGCACAAAATGTGTTCCAACAACTCGGTGGGCAAATCGGTTAACTTGTCGCCGCGGCGGTCGCGATTTGCGCTGCCGGCGTCGCCGATCCTGGTCCCGGTCAGGCTTGATAGAGTCTCTCCGGCGACAGACGCCGCCATCTTTTCTGTTTACCCAGATTACCTCAAAATCGCGGCCACGCCCATTTATGGCGCAAGGGGGCTGGCTGGGATGACAGGGCGAGGGCAGCGGGCTTCTCTAATAGGTTATTTGGGGAAGAGGGCGGGGAGACGTGCATTTCGGGGATTCGAAAAAGCGAATCGAACTTCAAACACTGCAAATTTTACAGTAGTCAGCAATTCACAATGATTTGACAATTGCGCCTTTTTATGTGTTTTAAATACAAAATATAAGATTGCAGATATAATGTTGAGCCCGTGTTAACATATTCCGATTGGCGGGAACGCACCACACGGTTCGCCATCCCATTTTACTAGAGCTATTTCCTGATTGGTTGTTTGCCAAAAGAAGGTGAGGCATGATGCCTTTACGACTCGATACTAAGTACAGTGATAACCACTACGTAGTTGAAATACACAATTGTTTGTCACAATTTCGATTATACAGAGCCGCGTTTTCAATAAATTATATAGCACATAACATGTACGGTTTGATGTAAAGTACAACTCACCATAGTATGGTCGTTTGTGAGCGCGGTAAGTACATATTGAGAAGGCCATGGAACGCAGCGCCTGCTGCTCCTGAGTTTGGCTGAAGTGGTGCAATGCTTTTCCCGGTGGAATGAAAACACAAAAAGCTTAATTTCAAATTCAAATCAAAAAGAAAAACAAATGTGGAATGTGACAGAACGATTTGTCTTATTTTAGTATAAAAAGGCCAGCCCGGGCCGTGACTCTACACATCCATTTAGCTTCTTCAGTGTGTCCTTTTCCCAATGTAATCGTAACATTTCCCAAGGGTATATGAATGCCGCATTGTTCCATGGCTGGTTAGCTAAACATTTGCGCTTGCTAAAAACAACGTGAGCATTTAACACTTCTGTGGAGGAGAAGCAAACATATTGTATTAACAATCTGCCGAACTCTCCAACATGTTGGATATCTAATCCTGGATTATGATCGTGTCTACCTCACCTCGATTTTGCTCCAATTTTTGGTTTGTTAGCTTGAAATTAGCATGCGTGGATACTGGATTGTTCCACACCGAAGTCGTCTGAATGTGCTTTAAAATGGCTTGACGGTGCGTTCACGTCCTCGTTGGGCGAGTAGTGGACTCTGCGGCGGTTGTCGTTTTTATGGGACATTTTTCGTGACGATGGCGAGCAATTTGGCGGCCAAACTGGGATGGAACTCTCTGTTAAGGAAACAAAACAGAAGCTTCAACGTTAGGATCTGCACCATGGAGTCGGACATGGAGTTCAGCTGCGAGGTTAGTGGATCAACACAGAAAGAAAATGACAGAAAATTAAACAATTTCTTACAAGGTAACTCAAAAACGCCACAGGTTGATCAACGTTCGATACTGTGGTGAGTCTCCTGCCGAGACGCTAGATGGCAGCAGAGAGCGGTGGATGCTATAATAATAAAAACAATGTGACTTCACCCACGGAAAATATATTCATAATAATAAATTTCATTTATAAGCGCATTTTAAAACTCTCAAGGACACTTTCCAGTCACAGGATATTTTTTTTTTCGTGCGCATTCTGCGCACAAAATGGCAACCTCCAGTGGCCACCTCCGCTTCCACAGGCTGATAAATTCCTTATATGGAGCTTGGACGCCCTCTTCTGGCGGCTTTTGAGTGCAACACAAGGTTTTCAGACCAAACAATACAGCAAAATACATTGACGTGATGGAAGGACTGCTACAATGTGTCTTTTTTTGGTCAGGGGGCGGTCCTTTAGTGACATCACGTACGGACTCGTCACCAGCTCAAAAACAAGACTTCCTGAATACTCGGCGCGAGTCATAAAACGTAAAATCTAGCTATATGCGGTGGAATCTTATTAAAATACGCTCAGTAGAAGTAATTTGAAGCAATTTTACATATTATGGACACAACTTGTCCGGAGATGTCGGTTGTCCTTTAAAATAAAATCTATGATGATTCTTAATATTATTCGGCCTATCACAATACGTTGCTTGTAGAGGGGGTTGACAAACTGATTCGTTATCAGGAGATAAGAAACAATCCTTTTGCGCTGTGTGTGGCAGACCAAGTGGAAGGGGAAGGAGCTGTTAGAGCTGGTGTGCAGAACGCTGGGCCTGAGGGAGACCTGGTTCTTCGGCCTAAGGTACCATGTCAAGGACACGGTCGCCTGGCTGAAGATGGACAAAAAGGTGAGGTGTAAAGAAATTCTACCCCAAAAAATTCCAACAGTCAAGCTCATGAGCAGCTGGCTTGCAAAGCGGGGAAATGTTACCAAATGTGCTTATGAGAAATTTCCACCCAAAAATGTCACACATTTTGAAACATTTGTGGAGCCACGAAACAAAGCCTGTCGGCGAATTACGGAATTGTGATTGGTGAGCAAACTGGTCCAGGATGTCCCACGCCTACTGTCCAAAGACAACTGGAATAGGTGCCAACACAACCGGTGGCAGACACAAAGAGATGTTTTTATATTCCAATGTTAAAATTAGTAACAATAAAATATTGCAGTTTTTTATAGTACAGTGACACCTCGGTTTATGAACCCCTTGGCGTACGAAGTTTTCGGTTTACGAACGTTACATTTATGAAAATTTTACCTTGGCATACAAACTATTTTTCGGGATACACACGGAGCTGCCACAATGAGTGATGTGTCGTTGGCGAACAAGGCTGTTCTCCTTACAATAAAATGGCAGCCAACTGTTTTTGTCCTCTATTCCCAGCCCCCAGTCTTCGGATAAAGCCACGGGATTGGTCAAGAACGCAGCAGTGAGGGGGTGGGGGTGGTTTGAACATTAAAGAGACAGGCAGACGACAGAGAGAGAGTGAGAAAATGGATAGAAAACAGTGAATTTTGGACTCGTTTCAACTTTGATAGTTCAAAAGCAGAGTGTAGACTGCAAGGTTAAAATATCCCATCAATCAGGCTCCACAAATAACCCGCACAAGCCATCTGTACACTTGATCCAAAAAGCTATCAAGCCAGCTAAAGAGAACATAATTGTTCTCTTCAAAACTGATTATTCTCATTTTAAAGGTTTGCTATGGGAAATATTTTTTTGGGATACACACCTTTCGCCTTACACACTCTGTCTGGCAACCAATTAAGTTCGTAAGCCAAGGTATCACCGTATTTTACAAATGACCTGCTCTATTATTCCATGTTTATCCAGTGCAACAAGTGCTTTAAAAAAGTTGTTTTCTACACTTGGAACAGATTAACATTTTTTACATTGATTATAATAGAAAGTGCTGTTTTGGTTTTTGAACAAATAGGATTTCGAACAGGTTTTTGAAACTGATTCTGGTCAAAAACCGATGTATCACTGTATATATATAAGGAAAGGAAACTCCTCTATTCACGTCAGCGCACCTCATAGGCAATGGAATGCCACACATTTAGCGAAATGGAGCTCCTCAATCCACATGGTGATAGTTCCTCATTCGCATGGCCGTTTTGTGTGTCGTCAGGTTCTGGATCAGGAAGTCCCCAAGGAGGAGCCCATCACACTACACTTCCTGGCTAAGTTCTACCCGGAGAATGTCGAAGAGGAGTTGGTGCAGGATATCACGCAGCATCTCTTCTTCCTGCAGGTTGGCCTCCATTTTTTTTTTTTTGCTTGTGTGTAAGGAAGGGAAGAGGGATGAAATCTGGGGGGAAAAAAAGCGGAATATTGCTCACGTCTCTTCTTTGAATCCGTCCGCAGGTGAAGAAGAAGATCCTGGAAGAGGAGATCCACTGTCCTCCCGAAGCCTCGGTGCTCTTGGCCTCCTACGCCGTACATGCTAAGGTCAGGGTTGGCTTTTGACCCCAGACTCGTCAAAATGCCTCATTTGCTAAAGATGGTGTTAACGACAAATGAGTACGACACAATTAGGGAAAGGTGGAAAATAAAATATATGGCAAATTAAAATTAACCTGAACAGATTCACTGGCAGATGATGTGCGAAAATGTGTCCACTGCAGTGCCAGGGTTTTTGTCATTGTCTCTCAAATTCCAGGAACCATAGAATATTCACTTTTAGGACTACATCAACATTCAATGCAGCATAAGAATCCTTCTTCTTTCATCATAAAAAAAGAGTTAATTCCTAAGTTATATAATAATAATAATAATAATAATAATAATAATGATGGTGATAATGATGATAATAATAATGATAATAATATTTCATTTTTAAGCGCCTTTCAAAACTCTCAAGGTCACTTTAGTCACAGGATGATTTTTTTTCACGCGCCAGCGTTCACTCAACTACATAGAAGGCTAGCTAGCTAGCTAATAGGTATGTAATAAATAGTTAGCTAGCCAGCTAGATAACTAATAGCTAGCTAGCTAGATAGACAGCTACCTAGCTAATAGACAGCTAACATATATCAAATAGATAGCTAACTAGGTAGCCAGCTAAGTAGCTACATAGATAGCCAGATAGCTAATACATAGATAGATAGCTAACCAACTAGATAGCTAATAATAATAATAATAATGATGGTGATGATGATAATAATGATGATGATGGTGATAATGATGATAATAATAATAATAATATTTCATTTCTAAGCGCCTTTCAAAACTCTCAAGGTCACTTTACAGTCACAGGATGATTTTTTTCCGTGGTTGAGCAGCAGCAGCCACACGCGCCAGCGTTCACTCAATTAGATAGAAGGCTAGCTAGCTAGCTAGCTAATAGGTATGTAATAAATAGTTAGCTAGCCAGCTAGATAACTAATAGATAGCTAGCTATATAGACAGCTACCTAGCTAACAGACAGCAAATATATATCAAATAGGTAGCTAACTAGGTAGCTAGCTAGGTAGGTTGACCGAAAACCGCCCATCCCCCCCACTGGCTTAAGTTGACAGCGAGAGGTGTCTTTTTTGACAGGTGGACTCAGTCCATCCAGACTGAGACGAGGAGCGCTAAGTCGGTAACGACCGCGGACAAGCTTGGCGCTCGCCCCCTTCGCCAATTTAACAACCCGAGAGAAGCTGCGGTGCGGATCAAGAAGATAAAGAAGAAGGAAAAAAAAAAAAAAGCACAAAAGCATCGATGTCCCTTTGCAAGAGAACCCGTCGTCTATTTTCACTTGCGCGGGGGAAAAAAAATGTCGCCGGAGCAACAAAAGATGGTCGATTTTTTTTGTGTGTGTGTGTGTGTGTGTGTGTGTTGCCGCGGCGGCTTCTCCAAGCTGATTTGTATTCCAAGAGTGCGCCGCGCCGCCGGTGGATTTTGACGAGGTGCTTTGGAGATAAAGCCCCCCCCCTCTCTCAAGGGAGGGCAGGAGTGGAGGGGGGAGGGGGGAAGGAAATGGACTCTCTGGTCGAGCGCGAATTCGGCCAAGCGGGAAGCGAAATTGACTTGGCTCTGAAATGAGGCGGCGAGCTCGCAAGTAATAATAATAATTATAATAATAATAATAATAATAATAATAATAATAATACATTTCCTTTCTAAGCGGCTTTCAAAACTCTCAAGGACACTTTACAGTCACAGGATATTTTGTTTCTGCGGGTGAGCATAACAATAACAACAACAACAATAACAACAATGACAACAACAACAATAATAATAATAGTAATAATAACAATAATAATATTATGAATATTATTAATACTATTATTGATATTATTATTATTATTATTAGTATTTATCATAATAATAATCATATAATTATTATTAATAATAATAACAATAAAAATAACAACAATAATAGCAACAATAAAAATAATAACAATAACAACAACAACAACAATAATAATACTGGTATTATGAATATTATGAATATGAATATTAATTGTATTAATATTTATAGTAATAATAATAATCATAATACTAATTAACAACAACAATAATAAATACATTCCATTTATAAGCGCCTTTCAAAACTCTCAAGGACACTTTACAGTCACAGGATATTTTTTTCTGTGGGTGAGCATAATAATAATAACAATAACAACAACAATAATATTAATACTATTATTGATATTATTAATATGTATCATAATAATAATCATATTATTATTAATAATAATAATAACAATAACAACAATGACAACAATAATAATAACAAAAACAAAAACAATAACAAAAACTGTCTTGACGTTTATCATTTATGGAATCGTCTGCTTAAAACCGTCCACCAAAGCATCAAATTATTTTTTCTTTTTTGCTAATTGTCATTCGTTTGCCTTTTTGACCCCTTGGGCGATAAATTGCCTCGTTTATGCAAATCCACGACGTTATCTTAAAAGAGCTTGAAGGTGATTATCAACTATGGCTCGGTGGGCTTTTCGCAGTCACGTGACCAACGTTCCCAATTTTAGTATGCGGAGCGGGATTGTGATCGTCTGATTGGCTCACGGCAAAGAGCAAATGAAATATGAAAAACATTACTGTTTCGCCGCATCCCGTTTATTCACATGCACAACATGACTGTTTCTCCACATCCACAATCACACATGCACAACATTCCTGTTTTGCCGCACAACATTACTGTTTCGCCGCATCCCGTTTATTCACATGTACAACATTACTGTTTTTCCGCATCCCGTTGATTCACATGCACAACATTACTGTTTCGCCGCATCCACAATCACACATACACATTACTGTTTCACTGCACATGACTGT
>NC_142737.1:1555000-1610000 GCF_051943395.1 Hippocampus bargibanti
CCTACGCATCAGAAAAGCTAAAAGGAGCGGCGGCGTGTTAAATGCGCATCCGCGAGAGGAGGCGCAATCAGCCGAGTGGAAAAAAAAAACAATGTGTCCACGCTGACAGCTGCCATCCAGGTGTTAGCCGTGTCGACAAAACAACACGTTTAGCAACAAAAACAAAAGAAAAAAAATGACATGAAAACCTTCAAAGGAACACAGTTTGGCGTAGCGCCGTTTGCGTAGCATCGTTAGCTTGCGTTTGCTAGCGGGAGAGTCTCATACACGGTGGCTAGCGTGGAATTGCTAGCTCACGGTCGGATGTATGATTGTTAGCTTAAAATAGAGTACAACCGTGAGTCATTATTTTGCAGTTTGTGTTAATACTTTGGGCGTGTCACCCATTTATAAATTAGTTTTGATCTATCGCACGTTAATAATAATAATAATAATAATAAATTTCATTTATAAGCGCCTTTCAAAACTCTCAAGGTCACTTTACAGTCACAGCATAAGTTTTCTGTGGGTGAGCAGCGGCAGCCACACGCGCCAGCGTTCACTCAACCCGGAAGTAAATAGGTAGAAACCTAGCTAGCCAGCTAGTAGATAGCTAATAGATAGCCTACAGATAGCTAACTAGATAGCTAGCCACTTAGATAGCTCTATAGCTAATAGCTAGCTCCCTAGATAGTTAGTTAACTAATACAATGAATGTCACTATGAAACACACAGATAGCAAGCTAGCTAGCCAGCTAGTAAATAGCTAATAGATAGCCTACAGATAGCTAACTAGATAGCTAGCCACTTAGATAGCTCTATAGCTAATAGCCAGCTCCCTAGATAGTTAACTAATACACTGAATGTCACTATGAAACACACAGATAGCAAGCTAGCTAGCCAGCTAGTAGATAGATAATAGATAGCCAACATATAGCTAACTAGATAGCTAGCCACTTAGATAGCTCTATAGCTAATAGCTAGCTCCCTAGATAGTTAGTTAACTAATACAATGAATGTCACTATGAAACACACAGATAGCAAGCTAGCTAGCCAGCTAGTAGATAGATAATAGATAGCCAACATATAGCTAGCTAGATAGCTAGCCACTTAGATAGCTATATAGCTGATAGTTAGCTAGATAGTTAGTTAGCTAATACACTGAATGCCACTATTAAATACACAAATAGCTAATAGATGGCCAACAGATAGCTAGATAGCTATCCATTTAAAAAGCTATGTAGCTGATAGCTAGTTAGCTAGTACACTGAATGTAACTAAATAAAAAAAAATTATAAGTTGTCTTATGAAATGTTATTTCACAAAATGTAGCCTTGTTCGAAAAAAATTGACATTCATAACAGGTGACACGGAGGTTTAAAAAATTGTGTCAAAAAACAAAATGTCGCAAAAATCGTACGCAACAGTCAACGCCGCTTTCCATCGAGCACGGTTTGAGTAGCTAGCACGCCAAGGTTAGCCTAGCATGGTTCGCTACACAACAACCTGATTTTTCTAAGCTTATGATTGTGCCCGTCCGTGAATAATGATTATTTGTGTCGGACATTTTGCTACTCATCCGAAAGGTTCTCAGCAAACTCAAATTGTGCCGGTAACCCTGGTCCTATATCCTTAATGGACAGAGGTGGACCAGGTGCCAGACCTCTGCTCCAAGAGTATATAGCTAGCTATCTATTAGCTATATAGCTAGCTAACTCGCTATCTTAGTCAGGAAACTTATTAGCTGTCTAGCTAGCAATCTATCTATTAGCTATCTAGCTATCTATTAGCTCCGGAGGCTCCAAGGTATCTAGCTAGCTATATAGCTAATAGATAGCTAGCTAGATACTCTTGGAGCCTTTGGAGCTAATAAATAGCTAGATAGCTAGCTATCTATTAGCTCTATAGCTAGCTAGATAGCTATTTAAGTCAGGAAACATATTAGCTATCTAGCTATCTAGCTATATATTTGATATCTAGCTATCTATTAGCTAGCTAGCTAGCTTTCGATCTTTTTGAGTTATTCCGGGTTGAGTGAACGCTGGCGCGTGTGGCTGCCGCTGCTCACCCACAGAAAAACTGATTCTGTGACTGTAAAGTGACCTTGAGAGTTTTGAAAGGCGCTTTTGAATGAAATGTATTATTATTATTATTATTATTATTATTTTGATTGACAGCTCTGCCAGCAGATGACAACTTTTTTGATGCCTTTAATTGACGTTTCCATCGCCATGACGCACATTAGCGGCACACAATATTTTTTTTTTCATATATTTATACGTCCATTAGCACAAATTAATTTTACGGCTCACATTTATGGAGACAATTTACTTTGATGATTAAGACATTCCAAACCCGGAGATGATCAGATGGCAGAAATACGAGTGTTGCTTTTTTTTTTTCACCAATATTATCATCATAATTAGCAAAAGGAGCTAACGGCATTTTTAAAAATGTTAATTTTAATCGCTTTTCGACATTCCCATCGCGACTTTAATGACATGCCAATGATTAAAAACGGAGAAAATGGACTCATTGAGGAAATCGTTTTCTATTAAAAAAAAATATGATCATAAAAATACACTCCCTCAGATTTACGAGCATCAAAGTAGCATCAACAATTAAGTTATATGTATTGTTGTTATTGCAAAACCTAGAATGTAATACTTTGGCAACATAACCAGAAACCGGAGGGTGAAAAAAAAAATGACACAGTACTTGGCAAATAAATTGTGCCATTCCCACGCCGGCGCACACGCCCGCACACGGACGTGGTGGATATCCAGCTGTGTTATCATCAACGTCCTTGTCACTTTCTGAATGAGCCGACTTGACTGAGGCGCAGCTGCCAAAAAAAAAACAAGCCATGAATCACTTGACGATTTTTAGTTTCTTTCCTTCATTTTAAAGGCACAAAAAAAGTCTGGAGATTTCGACAAAAAGTGTTAACTCGTTCACTGCCAGACGATGTGCAAAAATGTGTCCGCTCCAGTGCCAGGGTTTTTGTCATTGGCACTTGAATTCCAGGACCCACAGAATACCGAGTTATGATGTCATAAAAATTAAATTAAATTAAATTAAATTAAATTAAATATAAAATATAAAATATAAAATATAAAATATAAAATATAAAATATAAAATATAAAATATACAAAATATACAAAATACAAAATGTAAAATGTGAAATGTGAAATGAAATGTAAAATGAAATGTAAAATTGTATTGGATTGTATTGTATTGGATTGGATTTGTCAAATGAAATATGAAATAACAGATGAAATAAAATATAAAATATAAAATAAAATATTAAATAAAATATAAAATAAAATTTAAAATAAAATATAAAATAAAATATAAATGAAATCTGAACTAAAATATGAAATAAAATATGAAATAAAATATAAAAGAAATATAAAATGACATAAAATATAATATAAAATAAAAAATCTAATAAAATGTGAAATAAAATGTGAAATAAAATGTAAAATAAAATATACAATGAAATATACAGTGAAATGGAAAATAAAATATACAATAAAATATACAATAAAATAAAAAATAAGTATAAAATAAAGTACAATATAATATAAAAAAATAAAAATATGAAATACAATCAAAATAAAATATTAAATACAATATGAAATATATATATATATATGAAATATATATATATAGGAAAAATTACATAATAAATATACAATAAAATAAAATATACTCTAAAATAAAATAAAAAATACACAATAAAATAATAAAATAAAATCTTACATAGAATCTTAAATATAAAATAAAATATGAACAAAAATAAAATATAAAATACAATCTAAATAAAATATGAACAGAAATACAATATAAAATAAAATATAACCTATATAAAATATAACCGCTGCGTTTGCAATTTTATTTTGCTAACTGCTAATTGTTATCTCTTCCAGGTTCGAGAGTCCGTCATACGAGGTGATGCAGTTGGACTTTGAGGTGGACAACGTGATCACCTTGGCTCCCACTCAAACTTTGCACTGGAGCGTGGAATACGCGTCGGGGGCGCCGCCCTCCGCCGAGAGGGTCTCGCACCTCTACGTCAGCAACGCCGACATCCAGGGCATCGTCCCGCTCGCACAGGTCAACTTCACGTCTTCGTCTTAGTCTCCTTTGTCCTCTTTTCTAACGACTGAATCGTTCTTCTTCACTTATTACGCTCATTTTTGACACCAAAATCTTTTTTTTCCCCCAAGTAAAGCAAACCTTTCGTTTTTTTTGTACTTGTAAACCAGGCAATAGAAGTACAGTAAAGTCTCGTTATATCGATATTCAAGGGAGTCCGAAAAAATATCGATATAACCGGGACTATCGATATATCCGACCCTGTTTGCATGTAATTTTCTCCGTGCGTGCATAGAAATAGTATCGATATAACCGGGACTATCGATATATCCGATATCGATATAACGAGACTTTACTGTAGTTGGAAAACATCTGTTGATTTGGATTAACGAAAAGCAGCTAGCAGGGGACCGTGTGAGTGAGGGTATTATCGCTGAGGAAGCACGGCCACTTCACTCGCATATCATCAACAGGCAACTACCATCACAAAGTATCACAAAATGTACAAAAAACTGCTTTATTATACTGTACAGTTAATTTCCTTCATTACAATACAATAGCACATATATTATATATAAAATAAGGAATATTTTGTGGAGTTTTAAGGCTTATTTCGTAGAAAATGATGTTTTATGGGGACCTGGGAACGGATTATTTTCATTTTGATGGTTTCTTATGGGAAATAAATGTTTGGCAGACAAACTTTTCGCCTTATACACTGTTTCTGGGAACCAAGTTCGTAAACTGAGATATCACTGTATATCAATTGACTTTTTACATTCTCATGGATTAAAAAAAACATTTCCTGTCTGCCCAAAGCAAATAAAAAATTGGGAAAAAATCCAAAATAAAGGATAGAAAAGGAGGACGGAGCTGCTGCTGCTGCTGGAGCTGCTTTTAAAAGCTCTCTTGCTTCCATTAGCGGCAAGCTAATCTGGCCTGATAGCCCCCCCTTCAGACTGCAAAGCCCCGGTGAGAAAAGGCAATTTTTTTGCGTAGTGGGACATCTGCCTTTTTGCAACAGACAAAAAAACACCACTGCAGCCTGCACTCCAAAACAATCAGAAACGTTAATTTCGGGGGTTTTCGTCCCATTTGTTAGCTTGTTTGTTTTGTTTTTTGTTTTTTTTTGTAAAAATGAGGCAGAAAAAAAACTAAACCAAAAAAACAATAAGACTTGAAATGACAACGAAAATACAGTGCAGTTTCAGTTCATCAAACCAATTTTAATTAAATAAAAATAGTACAGTAAATAGTAAACACTTTTTTTATTTATCTAGCTATCCAGCTATCTAGCTATCTCTCTAGCTAGCTAGCTATTTGCTATCTATTAGTTATCTAGCTGACGAGCTAGCTATCTAGCTAGCTATCAATTAGCTATATAACTGGCTCGCTGACTATCTAGCTAGCTATCTATTAGCGAACTAGCTAGCTTTCTATCTATTTGAGTTACTACCGGGTTGAGTGAACGCTGGCGCGTGTCGCTGCCACTGCCGCTTCTCACCCACAGAAAAACGTATCCTGTGTCTATAAAGTGACCTTGAGAGTTTTGACAGGCACTTATGAATGAAATGTATTATTATTATTATTATTATTATTATTATTATTATTATTATCATATATTTGCTATCTGGATGCTATCTAGGTGCCAACTTGCTATCTATTTGCTCTCTATTAGCTATTTGGATGACTATCTAGCTATCTAGGTGGGTAGCTCGCTATCTAGCTTGCTAGCTGTTAACTTTACAGCTATCTATCTAGCTGGGTAGCTAATATATAGCTACAAATAGCTAATAGATAGCTTTTGAAAGGTGCTTATAAATGAAATTTATTATTATTATTATTATTATTATTATTATTTGCTAGCTATTTGCGATCTATTAGCTATCTGGCTGGCTAGCTGTCTAGCTAGCTATCTATTAGCCATCTAGCTAGGTATCTGTTGGCTATCGATTGGCGAACTAGCTAGTTTTCTATCTATTTGAGTTACTTCATGTCACAAAGAGGGTACAGAAAGTGCTGAATAATGAATGACACTGTGTCATTGTGATGTCATAATATTTGTTATGTAGTTGTTTTTTTTTTAAACTTTTTGTTACTTCTGGGTTGAGTGAACGCTGGTGCGTGTAGCTGCCGCTGCTCACCCACAAAAAAATCTATCCTTCGACTGCAAAGTGACCTTGAGAGTTTTGAAAGGCGCTTAGAAATGAAATGTAGTATTATTATTATTATTATTAATGAAATGAGTCGCCCACGCGGGGTGTGAACCGGTGTCCAATCTAATTAGCATTTAGCGCTAATTGTATAGCATGCCACAAGATTTGGACACACGCACACCCGCACAAATCCACATCTAACTGTGCCTATGTGAAAAAAAAAAACTGCTTTCCTCCTGAACGGATTGTGAATCGAAACATTTGCAAAAAACATGCAAAGAACACAGAAATCACAAAACGGGAGGGCAGGAAAATAATATTTCACGGCACTCCATGTTGTTGCGATGTGATCAATATGCTCGTCACGATACGTCCAAATGCCTTGTCCATCTTTTCCTGTCCTCATCCATCATTCATTATTACTCTATATTATTTTTTTTCACGGCCATCTGTAAATGAATATGCCACACGTGTATTCTTGTCTCCGATTGGCATATCGGTCGCGGAAAAACATACAGATGCTGCCGTCCGGGGCAACGTCCTTTTCATGAATTATTTCAAACGACGCCATAGCGCATTATGCACCCGTCGCGACAGTAATCAAAAGAATGCCGGGGACTACAATAGCCCGCCAGCAGTCCAGACCCGTCACCCATTAAATATCTGGAGCATTATGAAGCGGAAAATACAGGTAACATCTGAGTTACAACCGGGTTCCTTTCCGACAAAATGGTTGTAAGTCAAATGTTGTAAGTTGAAATCCATTCAAAATGGTCGACGTGACGATCGACAATGTCAATCTGTTGTTTTAAAAAAAAAAAATTATCGAATACTATTATATACCAAACTGTTTACAGTTCATTTATAAATGTCATTTTTATCATTTTATATTTCGTATTATTGATTTTTATTAGCTGGCTATCTTGTTATCTAGCTGGCTATCTAGCTATTTAGCTAGTTACTGTATCTATTAGCTATATAGCAAGGTAGCTTTTAGATATCTACTTGCTAGGTATTGGCTATCTAGTCGCTAGCTGTTAGCTAGAATAATAATAATAATAATGAATTTTATTTTAAGCACCTTTCAAAGCTATCAAGGACACTTTACAGTCACAGACAAGCATAGGTACTATAATAAATAAAATAAAATAAAATAAAAAATACAAAGTAAATAAAATACAATCCCAAAATAGAATACAATAAATTACAATTATAAATAGAAATATAGCTAATATCTATTCGCTAGCTATTAGCTATCTATTCGCTAGCTGTTCGCTATCTATTCGCTAGCTAGCTAGCTTGCTATCTATTTGAGTTACTTCCGGATTGAGTGAACGCTGGTGCGTGTGGCTGCCGCTGCTCACCCACAAAAAAAAAAAAAACACAAAAATTATCCTGTGACTGTAAAGTGACCTTGAGTGTTTTGAAAGGCACTTCGAAATCTATTTATTATTTATTATTATTATTATTATTATTATTATTATTATTATTATTATTATTATTATTATTATTATTATTATTATTTATTATATTATATTATATAAATTTGCAAATATAAAACAAATATATTATATTATATATTATATTATTATATTATACAAAACTGTACAGTTAATTTAAAAATGCTATACTTCCCTTTTAGTGTCGTTTTTATCATTTTATACTTGATATTATCGATTTTTATTACTATATAACTATACCTGTAATGTATACAAAACGGTTTACTGTACAGTTAATTTACAAATGTTATACTTACCTTTTACTGTCGTTTTTATCATTTTATATTTCATATTAGTGATTTTTATTACTGGAAAACTGTACCTGTATAGTATACAGAACTGTTTACTGTTCAGTTCATTTATATGTATTATTATTATTATAATATTGTTATTATTATTATAAATGTTATACTTACCCTGCCCTCCCTGCTAACGGCCAGAAGAGGTCGCCCAAGTGCACACCGAAGGAAAAAAGCAGTGTACGACAGGAGATGTTGCTGATAGATAGCTAATAGATATGAAAGCTAAGGAGGATGCGACACTTAGCGAGCACGTACTTTTAGCCCACAAATTGGATCGGTAATAATGTCTCCGACCGCCACCATTATGCGTCCTCGCTCACTCCCCGCCGCTAAAAAGTTAAAAGCCCTAGCGTCCCGCAGTGGGGTTTGTTCTTGTCGGCCATCTTTTATTTATTCAACGTCGTCTCGCTCGTTCGTGCTTCTTTTCCGAGAAAAGTGGCCTCGCAAAATCTAATTCTGCCTGGATTGTCCTTTTTCACAAACGCTAGCGCAAAGCGAAGAGCGTTTTGCTAGCTCCTTGCACGAGCAACACCATTGACAAAAATGTCCGGACAGCGGCTAGTCTTTTCGACTTAAAAAGTGTCCCGTTACTTTTGCCCAAGTGGTGGTGATTCATTTAGAGAGTGACTGGCAACGTGACACTGTTTGCTCCAAGTAATTACTCTGCAGCCGCTAACGCTACGACTTAATAATCAGATGCTAATGAACATTGTCGTCGTGATAAAAGGCATTTATCAGTGACAGATCACACGCCGTTTTCTGGCGTTTTCCCGCTGAGTCGCTGAAAGATACTATAAATTATTTTTTAACAGTATTTTTAATAACAATAATACATTATTACATAATTTCTAAGCGCCTTTCAAAACTCTCAAGGACACTTTACAGTCACTGGATATTTTTTTTGCGGGTGAGCAGCGGCAGCCACACGCGCCAGCTAAGGGTGTTTCTGTGTTGTCTAAGCAACAATTATGTTGATTGGAATTAATGAAAAGCAGCTAGCAGAGGACATTGTGAATGAAGGTATTATCGCCGAGAAAGCACACCAACCTCACTCTGATATCATTAAGAGGCAACGACCATCACAAAGGTCAATAAAATGACTTTATTATACTGTACAGTTAATTTCTTTCATTACAATACAATAGCACATTTATTATACATAAAATAAGGTATATTTTGTGTAGTTTTAAGGCTTATTTAGTAGAAAAGTATGTTTTACGGGGACCCGGGAACGGATTAATCTCATTTTAATGGTTTCCTATGGGAAATGAATGTTTGGAAGACACACTTTTCACCTTACACACACTTTCTGGGAAGCAATTAAGTTTGTAAGCTGAGGTATGACCGTACTAAAAAAAAAAAACAATTTCACGATCACAGACTTGTGTACCTAATGAAGCGACTGGCGATCATCCGAGCGTGAATCGCGCGTTTGACGTCTCAACATTTCCGCGCTCGTAAAAAAATAAAATAAATACAAAATGGCAACACGCTGCACATCAGATTTGCACGCGAGCGCACCCCGGTTGACTTTACGGCTTATTAATGCCACGTCACGCCGTAAACAACAAATACACGCCCGCGCGTCCCTCAAAAGGGGCGGGGGTGGCGTGGCGTGGCGTGAGCCGCCATATGTTTGGGATGGCATCGCATCTCTCCGCATGGCCGCGCACAAATTAAAAACGCGTTTCATTTGATTCTTATGATTGTCCTTTTACGAGCATCTCGACCGGCGAATATGAGAAAGGAGGGACGAGAGGCAAATGGACGGTAAATCACAACACAAGCGAATCGACGGGATAAAAAGGCCGCGAGGCGGGAGGGAGGTTGCAAATGTTTGACACTTGAGTGATAAAACAACATTTAAGAGCTGCCTTTTTTTTATGTGGGCTAGTGGAAGAACTCACAGATACATTTTTTTCTGGGTGTTAAAGGACAACCGACACCATTTTTTTTTGTTTCCTAACTGACATCAGAACAACGTTTTATAGCATCTAAAATACCCAAAACACGTAGTATATTTTTAGTCAAATGCAAAACAGCAATAAAAAATGACTTCAAGTGTCCCAAAACTGCCACAAAATCAGCATGGAACTGGTGAAATTCAGAAAGTCCCGCCCCCTTGTTGGTGACGTAACGCCAGGATACTCCTTCACAAACTGCCTTGCTCCAGAATCAAAATAATGACTTCAGAGAGTTCAGATTCAGAAAAAGCAAAACAGCAATAAAAAATGACTTCAAGTGTCCCAAAACTGCCACAAAATCAGCATGGAACTGGTGAAATTCAGTCCCGCCCCCTTGTTGGTGACGTCACGCCATGATACTCCTTCACAAACTGCCTTGCACCAGAATCAAAATAATGACTTCAGAGAGTTCAGATTCGGAAAAAGATGCTTTCTTGTTACTCATCCAGTTATGAATATGATTCAAATAGTTCTGAAGAGGAAAGCATAAATGTTTGCAATTAATTCAAGAAGTCCTTCCGTATCAATTTGAGCCGTCTGGACTCCAATGTAGCGCCCAGAAAATGCACAAGATGGCGCACAAGCTCCATTGAAATCACTTTAAATGACTTCTGCTGAGTGCATTTTACCGAGATTCCACCGCATATAGCTATATTTTACGTTTTAAGACTCGTGCTGAATATTCAGGAAGTCTTGTTTTCGAGTTGATGACGATGTCCTAAGTGACGTCACAGAGGGAACGCCCCTGACCGAGAAAGCGACACACAATGCATTTTAGGTACTTTTTTTTCATTTGAAAACACCGTTTTGATGGCGAAATTAGAAGGAAAACAACATAAATAACGCGGTGGTGAATCATTGTGTCGCAGCCAATTGCGCTAACACGCATAAAGAAGGTGTAAGTTGACACAAATTCCCAGTGGACAAATCATCCCATTTCCAACGGAGCTTGGGCGCCATCTTGGGCATTTTCTGGGCGCTACATTGGAGTCCAGATACCTCAAAATGACACGGAAGGACTTATTTAATGGATTGCTTTCCTCTTCAGAACTATTTGAATCATATTCATAACTGGATGAGTAACAAGAAAGCATCTTTTTCCGAATCTGAACTCTCTGAAGCCATTGTTTTGATTCTGATGCAAGGCAGTTTGTGAAGGAGTATCCTTACATGACGTCACGAACAAGGGGGCAGGACTTTCTGAATCTTGGAGCTCATTTTGTGGCCGTTTTGGGACACTTTACGTCATTTTTATTGGTGTTTTGCATTTGACTAAAAATATCAGCCTGCGTGTTTTGGCTATTTTAGATGCTATAAAACGTTTTTCTGATGTCAGTTAAGAATCAAAAAATGGTGTCGGTTGTCCTTTAAATGGTGTATTATACTTTGTCTAGTGCAGGGGTGTCAAAGTCATTTTTTGCCGCGGGCCACATTGTAGTTATGGTTTCCTCTCGAGGACCGTTATGAATTTGGGGAAGCCATTAGAATATTTAAATCCCTTCAAATATTACATATAGAGCACACAGCAAATTCATGAATAACTCGTTTTCAAATCTGAAGTCAAGAATAATGACTTTTATTGTGGTTGACATCCAAAAATATGAAATTTTGGCTCAGATTTTAGCAATCATCATGGAATTTAACAAGTTTGATTTGCTTTCGCGGGCCGAAAAAAAATGATGTGGCGGTCCGGATTTGGCCCGCGGGCCTTGACTTTGACACCTGTGCTCTAGTGAGACCTTCTTTGTCCAACTCATGCGCAGTCAATATGAGCATCATTGCTTCAAAACTTAACAAGGCAGTCTTTTAATTAAAACCCATTTTTATTTTCGATCGCTACCTTCAACCGTGTGCACATACGCGCGCGCATGCTAACGGTTGCGCGGAGGCTTGTCTTTCGTCATTCTCGGACACACTCAAGTGAGTCCACGCATGCACCCGAATACATTGGAGACATTTTGCTTTTGCTTGAGAAAAAAAAAAAAAAAAAAACATCTCAAGCAGCGATGCTTGTCAACAGCGCGAAAGGGGATGGCGCGCATTGCTAATCTGGCGCATCGGCGTGTCTGGGGACACAACAACAACAACAACAACAAAACCAGAAGCAACGCTTTGTGTCGCCATTGGTTGACATCACAGTCAAGATAGCGACGTAGCGGATGGCATCTTATCGCCGCATTTCATCACATGACGCACGTTGGCGCGGACGCTAAACATCACTCTTGCTAATCGGGCTGCGGGCTAAACCTTTTCCTTGATATCTTACCTCACTCTCCCCTTTCGTTTTTTTTTTTATTTGTCTTGGTCATGCTTTTAATCGTTTTTATTCCCTCCAGGCTGCCCCCCCCCCCTCACCTGTTCCTCACCTGCTTCACGCTCGCCAAACGTTTCGCGCTCGTCGTTGTTTTTCATAAAATGTGTACTTTGAGTTCTTGGAATGACGAAATGATCTTTGATAAGTCCATATTTTAGAGTCTTTGGTATTGAGGTCACAACAAATAGCAAACTAGTTAGCTCAATCGCTAGCTAGCTCGATCGCTAGCTAGCTCGATCGATCAGCATGGAATTTCTCCAAGTTTGATTTGCTTTTCTGGACCAGCTAGCTCAATTGTTAGCTAAAGCAATCACTAGCGAGCTCGACCACTAGCTAGCTAGCTCAATCGCTAGCGAGCTCAATTGCGAGGTAACTCGATATATGAGCATAGAATTTCCCCAAGTTTGATTTGCTTTCGCGGACCGAATAAAATGATGTGGCGGGCCAGATTTGGCCCCCGGGGCCTTGACTTTGACACCCGTGATGTAAGGGATTAGCCAGCTAGCTAAATAGAAAGAGATCTAGCGAGCCTAATCACTAGCTAGCTAGCTCGGTCACTAGCTAGCTCATTAGATGAGTATGGAATCTCCCCAAGTTTGATTTGCTTTCACTGGCCGAGTAAAATGATGTGGAGGGCCAGATTTGGCCCCAAGGGCCTTTACTTTGACACCCGTGCGCTAGGGTCTTTGAATATTTAGTTTTTAATGTTGACCAAATGAAAAAAGGTCTTGAAATGTTTAATGTACAAAAAAATGTTTTAAAATACATCGACTCAATACATCAATGCCATGCTCTGCCTCGTACGCGGATATGCTAAGCTAACCGCTAACCCTCCAAAACGAAGCAAGACTCTTTTGTGGAAGCCGCGCAGTTCATTTTTGCGTCTCTTTATGGTTATTTATGATGGCCGAGTTGCCCTGGCGCCTCTAATAACACTCACAAAGCTGCCATCCACTAACAATCACCCACAATCACCAGTGTGTGTGTGTGTGTGTGTGTGTGTGTGTGTGTGTGTGTGTGTGTGTGTGTGTGTGTGTGTGTGTGTGTGTGTGTGTGTGTGTGTGTGTGTATAAATACCCCCTTTTGAAAGCGTGGTGGCGTCTAATCGAGATGGACGCCGGCAGGTTGGCAGGCGTCTAATCGCACTCCAGCGCGCCGATTATAATCATGAACGTTTTGGTCCTCCCGTGTTGAGCAAAAGATGGAACCGCCGACGAATTCATCGAAAGCTAATCAATGAAATCAAATTGAAAGGCTATTCTGATCAGCTATTAGTTTCGTGTCAGTTAATGTTAAGATGGATCGGACTATATATTGGTTGTTATCAGTATCATTATCATTATCATTATCATTATCATTATCATTATCATTATTAGTATTATTATTTATTATTATTATTATTATTATTATTATTATTATTATTATTATTACTATTGCGTCTGTGTAGGCACTCTGACTTACAGGAGTGGTCCAGCCAGCGCAACTTTAGTTTGCTGATGAAGCTCTTCAGATGAGAAGCGAAACGTCCGACACCTTCACTTGAGTACAGATAACGGCTAAAGAAACTTTTTCATTATTGTTATTATTATTATTATTATTATTATTATTATACCTTTATAAGCGCCTTTCTTCTTCTTCTTCTTCTCCTTCTTCTTTGTATTATTATTATTATTATTATTATTATTATTATTATTATTATTATTATTATTATTATTAGTAGTAGTAGTAGTAGTAGTATTATTATACCTTTATAAGCGCCTTTCTTCTTCTTCTTCTTCTTCTTATTATTATTATTATTATTATTATACCTTTATAAGCGCCTTTCTTCTTATTATTATTAATTATTATTATTATTATTAATTATTATACCTTTATAAGCGCCTTTCTTCTTCTTCTTCTCCTTCTTCTTCTTCTTGTAACATACTTGCTTGTGTGTGTGTGTGTGTGTGTGTGTGTGTGTGTGTGTGTGTGCGTGATAGGACACGGAGTTGTTGAACACGGCAATCCTGACTGGTCGCCGGGTATCTCTGCCCGTCAAGCTGGTGACGGTGGGGACGGACGGCCTCGTGAGGGAAGTGGACGACTCGCTCAGCTGCAGCTCGGCCGACGTCCACGTCCTCAAAGTAAGCGCCTTTCCTGCTAGCCGCGCGCTAAATTAAAACGACTTTATTATACAGTTTATTGTACAGTATATTTCTTTAATTACAATAAAATTGCACATTTATGATACATAAAATAAGGTATATTTTGTGTTGTTTTAAGGCTTATTCCGTAGAAAATTCTGTTTTATGGGGACCTGGGAATGGATTATACTCATTTTAATGGTTTCCTATGGGAAAGTAATTTTTGGCATACAAACTTTTTCACCTTACACACACTTTCTGGGAACCAATTAAGTTCGTAAGCTGATGTATCAATGTGCCGTTTGCAACTGGACGGGTCAGGAAACATTAGCTATCGAGCTAGAAAGCTATCTATTAGCTATCTAGCTAGCTAAAGAGATAGCTATTAGCAATACAGCTAGCTAGCTAGCCATTTGAGTCAGGAAACATACTTGATATCTAGTTAGCTAACTATCCAATAGCTAGCTATCTAGCATTCTATTAGCTAGCTAGCTTTCTAACTATTTGAGTTACATCCGGGTTGAGTGAACGCTGGCACGTGTGGCTGCCGCTGCTCACCCATAGAAAAATCCTGATCCTGTGACTGTAAAGTGACCTTGAGAGTTTTGAAAGGCGCTTTATTATTATTAAACGAATCAAGATTGAAAATGGATTCTTCCCACGCAGCGTCGTCGTCGCCTTTGTCCTTGCGAAGCGCAAATGAAACGCACCCTGGCCGTGGCGCTTTCAATATGGAAATGATTTCCTTGCACCGTCCGACATTTTTTAAGTGGGATCAATAACGCCGCCCAGCGTGCGTGCCCGGGCGCCTTGGAGCGTGTCTTTGAGGGGTGAGGGTGTACTCTCGCTGATAAAAGATGGAGTCCACGTTTCCGGCACGCCCACTACAACATTTCTTGCGTTCATTGAATTTGTAAGTTAGTCGGGGAGGTGGTGGGGGGGGCATATTGTCTTAATGGTGAGAAAAAATATATATACTTGACTTTATGTAGCTTTCATGTGAAAAAATATCTATATTCTAATAATAATAATAATAATAATAATAATAATAATAATAATAATAATAATAATACATTTCATTTATAAGTGCCTTTCAAAACTCTCAAGGACACTTTAGTGTCACAGAATAAATAATAATAATAATCATCATCATCATCATCAACATTATCATAATAATAATATAATATATAATAACAATAATACATTTCATTTATACGCACCTTTCAAAACTCTCAAGGACACTTTACAGTCACAGGATAAATATATTATTATTATTATTATTATTATTATTATTATCATTAGTATTATTATAAATATTGATAATAATAATAAGAAGAAGACTGCTAATACTAATACTAAAACAATTCTACTAGTACTACTGCCCTTCAAAATTTTCAAGGACACTTTGCAGTCACAGGATAAATAATAATAATAATAATAATAATAATAACAACAACAACAACAACAGCAACAACAATAATAATAATAATAATTACAACAACAGCAACAATAATAATAATAATTACAACAACAATAATAATAATAATAATACTCATCATCATCATCATCATCATCATTATCATATAATGTTACTATTACTTCAAGACGGCGCCGCGAGAGTGGCTGCCTTTCCAGCAGCTCATGTATTTTGTTTTTCTACTTTCATTCCTTTCATCACTTTGCTGCTGTGAAATGTAAATTTCTCCACTGTGAGACTAATAAAGGCATATCCAATCCAATCCAATCCAATTACAGTTACTGTTACTACTACTACGACTACTACTAATCAGAATCAGAATCAGAATCATCTTTATTGCCAAGTATGTATATTATATTATTATTATTATTATTATTATTATTATTATTATATATATTATATATATATTATCGGAATAATAATAATAATAATAATAATAATAATAATAATAATACCTTTCATTTATAAGTGCCCTTCAAAACTTTCAAGGACACTTTGCAGTCACAGGATTAATAATAATAATAATAATAATAATAATAATAATTATAATAATAATTACAACAACAATAATAATAATAATAATAATAATAATACTCATCATCATCATTATCATATCATAATGTTACTATTACAGTTACTGTTACTACTACTACGACTACTACTACTACTACTACTACTACTACTACTACTAATAATAATAATAATAATAATAATAATGCCAATACTACTACTACTACTAATAATAATAATAATAATACTATTACTACTCCTACTACTACTACTACTACTAATAATAATAATAATAATAATAATAATAATAATAATAATAATAATTATTATTATTATTTCATTTATAAGCGCCTTGCAAAACTCTCAAGGACAATTTCCAGTCACATGATAAGTAATAATAAGATTAATATAATAATAATAATAATAATAATAATGAGCACAAGAATAATAGATTCATTTTAGAATTCTTTTTTTTGTTGTTGTCTTTTTTTGGAAGACACCAAAGTGTCTTTGATATTGACAAAAAAACCATTGGCTTCACCTTTTTTTGGAAGATTTTCCCCAAAATGAGTGTCAAAAAGTCACATGAGTCGGTCGCTCAGGTTGATTAGGAAGTGCAAATCGTACGGCAACGTTGACGTTGTGTCACACGGCCAGCGCGACATTGTCGCGTCCTCGGATTCATTAGTGGCCGCCTTGTATTTCCGGTGGCGTTGTCGTGCCTGATTTGCTCGGATGACGTTGATGCGCGTGTGCGATGTTGCTACACGGACGGACACGAAGGCTGATTAACGATTGATCCCAGCGACATTTAATAAAGCACTCGCCAGATCTTAGAGTGCGTGCACGCGTGGCGTCCTTGCAAAGTATGCCTGTGCGTGTGCATGTGCGCATCTGCGCACGCACACCTTTGACTGACTGGAACAGTATGCGTCGCTTTTGCAACCCCGCCACACCCCATTAAGTAGAATGGCAGTTAAAATGAAGCCTTGTTTGTATTCATTCATTCATTCATTCATTCATATGTATGTATATATGTTAGCTCGATATCTGTTATATAGCTATTAGATAGCTGGCTAGCTTTCTATCTGTTTGAGTTATTCCGCGTTGAGTGAACGCTGGTGCATGTGGCTGTTCCCAGGTCCCCATAAAACATCATTTTCTACGAAATAAGCCTTAAAACTATACAAAATATACCTTCTTTTATGTATAATAAATGTGCTATTGGATTATAGTTAAAGAAATAATCTGTACAATGTAGCAGTAGAAACCTTAGACTCAACAGAAAAAAGTTAATTCCTAAATTATATCGGTCTGGAGTTATCTTAGCTTGAAATGGGGGTGGATGTACAAAATACAATAAACATAATTAAATTGCGCTTTAACAACAGCTGAAGCAGGAACAAAGCGCTAACATGGGAAAAGGGAAATTCTGCCCCACTTGCGGAAAACATTTCCAGAGGTATGACCAGCGCTTTATCGGCCCCCAAGCATGAAACAAAAAAAAAAAAAACAACAAATTCGGGAATGATTGTATTTTATTTATTACAGTACCCATGCTTGTCTGTGACTGTAAAGTATACTTGAGAGCTTTGAAAGGCGCTTAAAATGTCATGTATTATTATTATTATTATTATTATTAATGTTGTTTTTGTTGTTATTATTATTATTTGTTTATTTGTCGTTATTATTATTTATTTATTATTTGTTTATTTATTATTTGTTTATTTGTTGGTATTATTATTATTATTAATGTTGTTGTTGTTATTATTATTATTTATTTATTATTTGTTTATTTATTATTATTATTATTATTTGTTTATTATTTGTTTATTGATTATTTGTTGGTATTATTATTATTATTAGTGTTGTTGTTGTTATTATTATTATTTGTTTATTTATTATTTGTTTATTTATTATTATTATTATTATTATTATTTGTTTATTATTTGTTTATTGATTATTTGTTGGTATTATTATTATTATTATTATTTTTATTATTATTATTATTATTATTATTATTATTATTATTATTATTATGCTAAATAAAATTTTCTCTCTGTTGTTTTGGCCAAAATGTCCCCAACGGCCCCACATCGCCACCAATTTTCAAAATAAACTCTCCCAACTTGTACGGCGACAAAGTCCGCTTGGACTGGCTTGAACTCGGTACGATTTTGTGTACTTTGATCTCTTTGTCTCATTTAAATAACGCCGCGTGACAAATCAACACACACACACACACACACACACACACACACACGTGTTCAGTTGCAAAGTCTAACACGCGCAACCCGCGCTGAGGCCACGCAAAGCAGACATATTGGGGCCAGCCTTGACTTATATCCCTATGCTAATAAGGCCGCTAAATCAAACACACACACACACACACACCTTTTATTATTTAAGCCCACTCGACGGGTCTGAGAAAGAGCCAAAAGAGAGCAAGTGTTTGAAGCTAAAACCAAGAAGTCAATTGTGTTTTTGCCGACTTCCTACAAGAGGAGACGAAGGAGAGAGGGGCCATTTTTAAAAAAAAAAAAACTGTTAGCTAGTCATCAAGTCGACTTCACGGTGTCGGGAGTGGCTCACACCCATCTGTTTATTATTAATTTGTTTAGTTATCTATCTATCAAGCGATATATCTATCTCTATATCTAGCTAGCTAGTGAGCTAACAAGCTATCTATCTATCTATCTATCTATCTATCTATCTATCTATCTATCTATCTATCTATCTATCTATCTATCTATCTATCTATCTATCTATCTATCTATCTAGCTAGCTAGTTAGCTATCTATCTATCTATCTCTATCTATCTATCTATCTATCTATCTATCTATCTATCTATCTATCTATCTATCTATCTATCTACCTATCTACCTATCTATCTATCTATCTATCTATCTATCTATCTATCTATCTATCTATCTAGCTTGCTAGTTAGCTATCTATCTATCTATCTATCTATCTATCTATCTATCTATCTATCTATCTATCTATCTATCTATCTATCTATCTATCTAGCTAGTTAGCTATCTATCTATCTATCTATCTATCTATCTATCTATCTATCTATCTATCTATCTATCTATCTATCTATCTATCTATCTATCTATCTATCTATCTATAGATAGATAGATAGATAGATAGATAGATCAAACAACATCTATATAGATATCTATATAGATATCTATATAGATAGATAGATAGTTAGCTAACTAGCTAGCTAGCCAAAAACTTCCCGCGATTGCTTTTTTTCGGCACCGCCGGATGAAGTTTGCCAATCTTATTTTCTTCTTGTTGTTCTTTTTGCACACTTGTTGAAGTGCTGAGGCCGTCGCTTTTTCCTTCCTCACATCTCGCTTTTTGTCGCGGTGGCGGTTGCGGTGGCAAAGCAACCCAGATTAAAGCCATTCTTCAGTGTCCTCAAAGCTCGCACTCAGCAACACGCACGAACGCAGACACGCGGTCACTGTGCGGGTGACGGGGGTCGGGGGCTGCTGTTGTACGCAGTGGTTTTACTTTATTTCCGTTCACTTTATTATTGCTAACTGCAAAAGTCACTCAATTTAGTATAAAAGTAGTACTTCAAATCAACGGTTCGCAATTACAGTCAAATTTGGGTTTTTCAAACGTCTCGGTTCTCGACTAATTCGGATTTCAACACAGAATTTCAACTTTTTTATGCCTTTTTTTACAACTAAAAATTAGAGGCGCCAGCGTTCACTCAACCCGGAAGTAACAAATAGATAGAAAGCTAGTCAGCTAGCTTTCTAGCTTGATGGAATGGAGTGGTCGGTTTCATCAGCATTAAACACTTGATGAGGAACCTGAGTAGCCTTCTTCTTCCACCATTTTGAGGAATGGTCCCTTGTAAGCTTTGACAGCTTTATGGTCAGAACTGGCTCCCTCACCCTGACGAATGACACTATGAATCCCTGTACGACACTTATAGTTCTCGAAACATCCGTGGCTAGCTTTGAAATCATCAATGGATGACGAACTTCCAGGTTGCCTCTTGACGATATCCAAGTGAAGTCAACGTACTTTCTCTGTTATAATTTTACCTAGTTCCTCATCAATTGTGTTCTGTTTAGCTGTGTTGATAGCTTTTTGCATCAAGTGTACAAGTGTACCCCCCCCCCTCCGCCCCACTGCTGTGTTCTTGATCTTTTCAAAATAAAAGTACAATACAGCGGACACATCGCATTGCATATTCTTTGTTAAACATCATTACGTAACCAAAACGTTTGTATTTTATTTTAATTATTGACTTCCTGTTTCAAGCATTCACGTTGTTTTTGCGTCTCAGGTATCCGGCAACTGCGACGAGGTTGTGGTGAACGGCAAAGAGATGCGCGGACGTCAGGGCATGTCGGTGACCTTTTCGTACATGCACCTGACGGCTAACCTGCGGCTCGACGTTTGGGTGCCCAAACTGCCTCTGCAGATCCACGTTTCCGACACCGAGCTCAGCCAAGTCAAAGGCTGGCGTGTGCCCATCGCCCCCAGCGCCGCCCACAGCAGGAGGTAAAGCCACTCATTTTAACACCAGAATACTTTGCTTCAAAAAAACTTTAGCCACTGAACATTCTAAAAATGTTAGCATAAAAGTTATATTTTATATTCATAATAATACATTTCATTTATACGCACCTTTCAAAACTCTCAAGGTCACTTTACAGTCACAGGATAAGCTTTTCTGTGAGTGAGTAACAGCAGTCACACGCACTGGCATTCACTCAAGCCTCTCTATTGGCTATCTATTAGCTAGCTGGCTAGCTTTCTATCTGTTTCAGTTACTTCTGGGTTGAGTGAACGCTGACGAGTTTGGCTGCCGCTGCTCACCTTCAGAAAAACTTATCCTGTGACTATAAAGTGACCTTGAGAGTTTTGAAAGGCGCTGATGAATGAAATGTATTATTATTATTATTATTATTATTATTATTATTATTATTATTATTATTATTATAAGAACTTGTTTGTGATATAGCTACTGATGGAAGGCCGTTGTGGGTAGAAAGATTTCTCTAATGACAGTAAATATTTATGCAAAAATGCCCTGTTGGTTTTCATGCTAGCTTGAACTACATGACAATGACAAAAAATACATTTTTGTATATTTGTTTGTTTTTTTTGGGGTCAGGCCGACAAGAGACAGCGAAGACGATGAGGACGACGAGAGGAAAGGCAAAGGATGCGCCCTGCAGGTTTTTTTTATTGCTTGCTTTTTAAGACATTAAAACTATCTATTTATTATCTATCTATTTACTATCTATTAGCTCTCTGGCTATTAGTTATCTATTAGCTATCTAGCTAGCTGACTTTCTACCTATTTCAGTTATTCAACGATCTAGCTAACTATGACTTATCTATTAGCTAGCTAACTAACTTTCCATCTATTTGAGTTATTCCGGGTTCAGTGAACGCTGGCGCATGTGGCTGCCGCTGCTCACCCACAGAAAAACGGATCTTGTGACTGAAAAGTGACCTTGAGAGTTTTGAAAGACGCTTAAAAATGAAATGTATTATTATTAGTATTATTATGATCATTTGCTAGCTATTTGCAAGCTATTAGCTCTGGATGGCTAGCTAGCTATCTAGCTAGCTATCTATTCAGTATCCAGCTGGCTGGCTACCTAGGTAGCTATATATTAGCTACTGTAGAATGACCTTGAGAGTTTTGAAAGGCGCTTATACATGAAATTTATTATTATTATTATTATTATTATTATTATTATTATTATTATTATTATTACCTAGCGAGCTTTCTATCTATTTGAGTTATTCCGGGTTGAGTGAACGCTGGCGCATGTGGCTGCCACAGCTCACCCACAGACAAAAAACTGATAGTGTGACTGTAAAGTGACCTTAAGAGTTTTGAAAGGTGCTTATAAATGAAATGTATTGTTATTTATTATGATGAAAACTATGTTAAACGCTAACACGTCCATTTTGATTGGATTTGATTATTTTCAGTACCAGTACGCCCTGGTGAAAGTTCTGACGCACTTTGTGGCCGAGCCGTCCGACCCGGGAGGGGAGGTTGTCCGCATGCTGGGGGCCGACTGGCAGGCCGACATCACTCACTTGGTTCTTGATCAGCTCAAGGTAGACACACTGCAGTCAATCAATCAATCAAAAAATCAAAAAAAATACATTGATGGAAATGCAATTAAGATTTGCAATTGTTTTTAAACATTCCCTCCACTGATATTTAGTTGTATATATTTTGAAAGATATTTTTTATATTTTATAAAAAATATATATAACTATATCACCGTATGGTGTACACTCAACTGGCCACTTCATGAGTTACAAATGAAAAGGGGTTAACGTTGTAAAGTTGTGGTTGTTGGATCCAGGTGGAAGACGAACGCATCGCTCGGCTGGTGGACGGACGCGTTCTGATTGGTCGAGACCTCGGCATCACCACCATACAAGTAAGCGCCACGTAGAATTTCACCGGCATTTCTCGCGCACGTCGCAGTGGACATTTGTGAGCGTGACATTTTAATTGTACATTTTTTGACGCGTTGGCCGCTATATATATATATATATATAAAGAGAGAGAGAGAGAGAGAGAAATATACATATGTAAAAATAAATAAATAAATACAAGTAAAAATAAATGAATGCATATGTAATCTATATCTAAGTATAGTATGTATATCTAAGTAAAAACTAGTAAATGAATAAATAAATAAATATGAATAAATAAATAAATAAAGTGCAAGAAATTAACAAACAAATAAATAAAGGATTATAAATATATAAGTAATTAGTAAAAATAAATAAATACATACAAAATAAACACAAAGTAAATAAATAAAAAAATATATAACATAATATATATTATATATATATATATATATAATAATATAATATAAGATATATATATATATATATATATATATATATATATACACAAATAGATAAATATACAAATAAATAAATAAGATAGATATATAAATACATATAAGTAAAACTAAATGAATAACTACATAAATTAATAAATACATACTAGTAAAAATAAATAAATACATACATAAATAAACACAAAGTAAAATAAATAAAAAAATATATATAACATAATATATTTTATATATATATATATATATATATATATATATATATACAATAAATAACTACATATAAATAAATGCATACGGAAATAAATACATAATAAATAAATACATAAATAAATATGGATATAAATAAATACATTAAGAATAAATAAATAAAAACATATAAGCAAAAATAAATAAACAAATAAATAAATACATATAAGACATTTAAGCAAAAATAAATAAACAAATAAATACATACATATATACTATATCGATATATAGATATATAAGTAAAAATAAAAAAAATACTGATAAACAAATAAATCAATAAAACCCACCAAAATGTGTCCTATTTTTTGCTTGGCAGGTGTTGTCGCCTCTGTCCGACTCAATCCTCGCAGAGAAGACGGTGACGGTGTTGGATGACAAGGTAACAAAAATGATCGAGAGAAGTGTTCTTGCGACAGTTGATGATGACCTGTGATATCGAGTAGCCATTTTGATTTTGAGGAAAAATAACATGTGAAATTAAGTGTGTCAAAATGGCGGCACTCGGTGGTGTGACCTATTCGGGCCTGATAATCATCGAAATAGAATGGAGGACTTTGGGTCTTCCAAATAAGCGGTGGTTCCTCCTCCTGCGCGCAGGTTACCATCGTGGACATGGGGGTCCAGCTGGTGGCCTCGCTGTCTTTGAACGTGGCGCCCGCCGCCGCCGGCAATTGCCAAGCTATTCTCATGACCGCCACTGCCAGTCAACTGATGAAGGTGCCTAAACAGGTATGAACACGCATACTAGGCTACTGATGGAAAACTGAAGCTTCATAAACACTTTTTTTAGATTATATACATTGAACGTTTATGTCTTCCTAAAACACAATATTCAACGGGTCCTGGAATTTGAGTAACAATGACAAAAACCCTGGCAACTGGAGTGGATACACATTTTTGCACATCGTTTGGCAGTGAATGAGTTAAAAAAAACTATCAAATACAGTCAAACCTTGGTTTTCGAACGTCTCGGTTCTCATCCCATTCGGTTTTCAACCAAAAATGTCTGCCCCGGTATACAACCAAAATTTGGTTCTCAACCAAACTGAGTGCATTTGAATGCATCACTCGACTACCCTCTGCTTCCTTTTTCGTCACTTCCTTATCTGTCACGTCTTCCTCATTGTCTCATTGTGACCGACGCATTAATATTGTTGTTGTTTTATTTTTGCGAAAATGCTGACGTATTTGGTTAAGATCTCCTGAATAATATGAATTTAAAGCAAGCAGAGGATGGTTTGAAAAGTTAGTTTGCCCAAAGACAGCTGGGATAGGTGCCAACACGCCCCGTGGCAGAAAGATAAGGAGACTTTTATGTACAGATATTAATGTTGATGTTAAAAATTGGTGAAAATAAAAGTTTGTTTTTATAGAATAATACACATGACCTGCTCTATTATTAAGTTTTTATCTGGTTTATGGGATGAAATAGTTAAAAAGTTGTTTTCTAGACTTTGAACGGATTAAGATTTTTTACATTGATTTTAATGGAAAGTGCTGTTTCGGTTTTTGAACAAATCGGTTTTCGAACAGGTTTCTGAAACGGATTATGGTCGAAAACCGAGGTATCACTGTACTTAATTTGTATCTCCTGTGCACTTTTTACGGCTTCCGTGATGGGATTATTGCATTTCTGTTGTTTCACGCGAATAAGGGGACAAAAAGATGAAAGACATGTCTTCTCCCGTGGGGCTTTTCATATCTTTCCAGCAAAACACACACACACACACACACACACACACACACACACATGAATAAATGGCAGGTCGGTGTGGAAGAAGGAAAAGCCCCGAGGTTGTAATCATCCAATCCGAAGAGTAATCCTCCACTGTGAACATCTCACGCTGCTTATCTGCCTTCCATGATAATCACGTCCTCATTAGCCGCGTGCTAACACACTCAACTACTCAACTCATGACGTGTCGTGTAGCGTGTATGTACTTATTTACGTGTATGTTTTAGCCATGCCAATTTTGCGCTCCTATCTTGTTCCCGATATGCGCTATGATTTAAAGGACAACCGACACCATTTTTTTTGGTTTCCTAACTGACATCAGAAAAACGTTTTATAGCATCTAAAATAGCCAAAACACGCCGGCTGATGTTTTTAGTCAAATGCAAAACAGCAATAAAAATGACTTCAAGTGTCCCAAAACTGCCACAAAATGAGCTCAGAACTGGGCAGATTCAGAAAGTCCCGCCCCCTTGTCCGTGACGTCACGCCAGGATACTCCTTCACAAACTGCCTTGCTCCAGAATCAAAACAATGGCTTCAGAGAGTTCAGATTCGGAGAAGATCCTTTCTTGTTACTCATCCAGTTGTGAATATAATTCAAATAGTTCTGAAGAGGAAAGCATAAATGTTTGCAATTGATTAAAAAAGTCCTTCCGTATCAATTCGAGCCGTCTGGACTTCAATGTAGCGCCCAGAAAATGCACAAGATGGCGCCCGTAATTGGTTAAAATCCGTGGTAGAAGACAGAGGGGTGGGGTTTACACACACACACACACACACACACACACACACACAAAGGAGACCACCACAATTCGAACAAGCACATGAACGTCAGATGTTGAGAAGAGAGAGAAAGCTCTGACAGCGCTCCAGAGTAAAAAAAAAAATGACACGGTGGAAAGTGGATGTTTGCCCGATCGGTTTGCATGGCGATTGCTCTCTTTCACCAGGTCAGCTCACAGTTAGCATACAGTGTGACTAAATGAGTAAACATGCATCAAACTTCCGCTATCCAAGCGCCGAATCGCTAACTCTGGTTAGCTTCATCGTTCGCCTCCGCTGGTGCTCGACTGCTTTGCTCCGTTGGAAATGGGCTGATTTGTTTGCTGTGAATTTGTTTCAACTTAACACCTTCTTTTTACGTGTTACCACAATTGGCTGCGACACACAACAATTCACCATGGCGTTATTGATGTACTTTTACCTCTAATTTCGCAATCAACACAGTGTTTTCAGACCAAAAAAAAGTACCCAAAATGCATTGTGTGTCGCTTTGTCGGTCAGGGGCGTTCCCTACGTGACGTCACTTTGGTCATCGTCATCAACTCGAAAACAAGACTTTCTGGATATTCAGCGCGAGTCTTAAAAGGTAAAATATAGCGACATGCGCTGGAATCTTTGTCAAATGCGCTCAGTAGAAGTCATTTGAAGTCATTTTACAAATTATGGACACAACCTTTAAAGCTACATGCGCTTACCTCAAATGGAGGCAGGAAATAGCTTAGCTTGCGAGCGTGACAAAAAAAAAAAAACGTCTACCTTTGTATTATTACGGGTACGTTAGTGACGTTCCATGTGACACGAGGAAGGTGATATCTCCAGCGGGTGGCGCCGCGCCGGAAACGTGTTCAATGTGTTCCTTGCGATTCCATTTCAGGAAGCGGCCATTAGCGCTTGGATCCACTACAGCGATGGCTCAGTCACGCCGCTCGATATCTACGACCCCAAAGATTTCCTACTTTCTGCGGTGTCATTGGACGACGACGTCGTCTCCGTAACCAATCAGGTGGGAGCTTCTGTTTCTGCAATTTGTCCTCCAAATGGTCGAATTGTTGTCGCAACTCGTGTCCATCATGGCGGCCATGTTGGTTAGCTACCTTGTTGTTGGTTAGTTACTTTGGTATTTAGTTAGCTTGTCGTTAGAACTGGCTGCCTCACCATGACAAATGACACTATGAATCCCTGTACGACGCTCAAAGTTCTCGAACCATCCGTGGCTTGCCTTGAAATCATCAATGGAGGACGAACTTCCAGGGTGCCTCTTGACAATATCCGAGTAAAGTTGCCGTGCTT
This sequence comes from Hippocampus bargibanti, assembly GCF_051943395.1. Classification (NCBI taxonomy): domain Eukaryota; kingdom Metazoa; phylum Chordata; class Actinopteri; order Syngnathiformes; family Syngnathidae; genus Hippocampus; species Hippocampus bargibanti. The sequence continues at coordinate 1,582,359 of NC_142737.1, forward strand.
TCTCTGCGATAATTTTACCTAGTTCCTCATCAATTATGTTTTGTTTAGCTGGGTTTAGCCCAAGGATCACAGTTCAACAGGCTGGTTTTGTTTAGCTCAAAGTGAGCCCAAGATGAAACTTTTAAACAGGATAACGTCTATTTTATCTCGCTAACAGTGAGCCTGTTAGTGAGTTAGCAATTTAGTTTGTCTGTGATTTCCACCAATTGCTCGCCGGTCAGTTTGTTAGCCAATCAGAAAGTTGGTGAGTCAGTTTGAAAGCCTATCACTCAAACAGCAACGAATTAGTCAATCGGTTAACTTTTTAGCTAGCCGCTGGACAGGAAGTGGCTCGTCAATCGGTTAGTTTATATATCAGACATTTCGGGTCTCTAATTGGCGGCACGGCACCGGCAGGAGCAACACTGGCCGGTGGTGGTGGCAGAAGGTGAAGGCCAGGGGGCATTGGTACGTGTGGAGATGGTGATCTCAGAGACTTGCCAAAAGTCCAAGAGGAAGAGCGTGTTAGCATCCGGCGTCGGCAACGTGGCGGTCAAGTTCGGAGCCGCCCGTAGCGACGAAGGCGGCGTCACGCCGGAAGGGGGCACGGCGGCGGACAACGACACCGAGCAGCTGAGAGTCGCAGACGTAACCGAGCGGGAGTCCAAAAGTCTGGAGGTGGCCGTGGAGCGTGACGAAGGCGCCATGAGGAAGGTGCGACGGCGGCTAAAATTCTGGCCTAAAATTCAAAAGGTCCAAACTGACTTGTCGCTACATCGCTAGGTGAGCTTAACGACCAAGAGCACCGTCACCCATCGGGCAACGGGCGGCAAAGGCGGCGGCGGCGGAGGTCTGAGCCGGACGCAGGACAATACCGGCTACCCGGCCCAAGTGGAGGTGCCCGGACCCTCCGACGGCGAGTTGAGCCAGACCACCAGGGGTCTCTCGGACTTGGAGATCGGGATGTACGCCCTACTGGGGGTCTTCTGTCTGGCCATCCTCGTCTTTCTCATCAACTGCGTCAGCTTTGCCTTCAGGTAACCGCTTCCAATATGACAATTGCAGGGTTTTGGATTTCGAAGTAGGGTTTGAAACGAGGGTTAGGGTTTCAAAATAAAGTACAGAACTAGACTTTGGCTTTTAAGTGTGGTTTCAAACTAGGGTTACGATTTCAACTTGGTCTTTACAACCATGATGAAGCTTTCGAAATAGGGTTTCAAAACAGGGTTAGCATTTTCAAGACGGGGTTTCATGTGAGGGTTTGGATTTATGTTGGGTTTGTAACAAAGATTTGGGATTTGAAAATAGGGTTTCAAAACAGGGTTAGCATTTTAAAAACAGGGTTGCAAACCAGATTTTTTAGTCGGGTTTGAAATGATAGATAGGGTTTCAACGTGGTCTTTATAACCATGATTTGTGTTTCAAAATAGAGTTTCAAAACAGGGTTAGCATTGTAAAAACGGGGTTTGAAACAAGCTTTGGGGTTTCAAATTAGGGTTCAATGTGATATTCAGGGTTAGAAAATAGCTTTAAAAATCAGGGTTACTGTTTCAAAGTTGTGTTTTGAAATACAATTGGGGTTATTATTATTATTATTATTATTATTATAGATAGAAAACTAGCTAGCTCGCTAGCTAATAGATATCTAATAGATAGATAGCGTATATATAGCAAACTCGATAGCCAGTGAGCCAGCTCGATAGCTAATAGATAGCAAATAGCTAGCCAGCTAGATGGCCAGATAGCTACCTAGCTAGATAGACAACTGGAAAGCTAGATAAATAAAAATCAGTTACAAGGTGCCAAAGAGGCCTCAACTCCACCCACTTAGTCCAAAAGCGTCAACATTTTCAGCGCAAGCTAGCCAGGACGAGTTTGTAAGGGTTTAAAAGTCCAACCGATGCCCATTCCCACTGCCGTGTTCTTCTTTCGTCTCCGGCCTTCCTGGCACGGGGGGCGACCTGCAGGTACCGCCACAAGCAGGTGCCCGTGCTGGAGTCGGGCGGCAACATGAACCACGCCCACGACTGGGTCTGGCTGGGCAACGAGGCCGACCTCATGGCGGACCACCCGGACCACGCCGAACCCTGTCCGGCGGCGCTACCCGACGAATGCACCACCATCATCGACCGCGGCGAGGACGCCTACGAGGAGAGCAAGTACCTCCTGAACGGGGCGGGCACCGCCTCCGCCTTAGCCGCTAGCCGGGCCGGCGCCGCCCATCGGGGCGTTACCCACAGCCAGACCTTACCGCGGTCCCTCCCGGACCCGCATCAGTGCCTTTCCGCCATCACCGCCACCCGACGCGACGCCGAGCATGTCAACAACTCCCCGAGGGCGTCCGGAAAACGCAAGCGGGTCAAATTCACCTCGTTTGCTACCGTCCTACCCAACGACCACCACCAGGGTGGCGACGGCCATTACGCCGACCCCTCGGTCCTGCTCGGCAAGGGCAACGAGAACGACATCAAGTGGGTCTGCCACGACGTCGACATGGGTCAGTCGGAAATCAGGAGCTACATGGAGAGGCTACAAGACAATTTGTGACTGGGGTGGGGTCAGTTGGGGTTAGGGGCTGGGCGGTGGTAGGTGTGGCGCCCGAGAAAATCGGCCAGATTTTGAACACCGCCCAATCGGAAATCAGGAGCGACATAGAAAGGCAGTGACACAATTGCTGACTGTCGTTCGATGGCGGGTTGGATGGACTGTCATTGGATTGTGGTCAATGAAATGACTACAGGTAACATTCAAGTTACGACCGGTGCGACATACGACCACCCGCAACGTACTCGTAGCGCAATTTTGGCCAGCCAGTATCTCGCTGTCGCACAGCAAGTGACCGTGTAATGTCACCGAAGTCCGAGGGTGTATCGGGCGACCTCTTGTAGCTTCTCCGTTAGCAGGGAGAGCGATTTTTCAAGGGTGTGTATGCATGGGAAGCCGTGCGTATTTGGGTCAGCCGAAAGCGTGTGCGCCGACACAGTAATAAAGATCGATGATACCAAATATAAAATGATTGAAATGACACTAAAAGTTATAAGATTTATAAATGAACTGTCAACATTTTGGTATATAATAGTATTTAATAGAAAACGCTCTTTAAAAAGAACAGATTGACATCGTATACTATTCTGTCGTATATAAACCTTGCGTCGGCCATTTTGAATACTTTTCGATTTACGACCGTTTGATTTCGGAACGTTTTGTCGGAACATAACTTCGATGTTACCTGTATTTGTAGGGGTTAGGGGGGGGGGGGCGTCAAGGAGTTCTGGTACCCATCAGGAACCAGCCATGTGGTTCTACGTGAATCCACCAAGACAAATCTCCCGTGGATAAAAGCGAACTCGAAGGATGGACGAAAAAGACTGACCGAGAATGTTGCGCAACACAAACAGGAAGTGGATGAGAATTTCATGCAATAAGAGACCCGAATTCAAAATGAGTCAGTCAAACGAAACCATTTGGACGACCGTTCCGGGACGAGTGGACAAAGCGACCCAGACGGCGCAGGAAACCGCTGTGCTTTTCAAAATAAAAAGCAATTTTATTTTGTAAATTTATTTATTGTCGGGTTCTGGTTGGATGTTTAAGGTTCTCTCTTTTCAGTGGGGCAAATGCGACACAACAGGCACTTGCACAATGAGCGTCAAACTACATCATGACTAGCTTTTATTTTGTAGGTTGTGACGGGAAATGTGTTGTTAGGCTTTTTTAGGACATTTTAATGAAAATAATTTCCGTCTCTTTTTGAAATCTTTATTTTCTAAATGTATTTATTGCTATGTACAATAGTTCAAGTTTTGGATCTAGGTTTGAACATGTTTTGTTTCATTTTACATGTACAGTGATACCTCGGCTTATGAACGCCTTGGCTAATGAACTTTTCGGTTCATTCGGAAAATTTGTTTTAGGAGGACCTGGGAACTGATTATTCTCATTTTAATGGTTTCCTATGGGAAATTAATGTTTGGGATACACACTTTTCGCCTTACACACTCTGTCTGGGAACCAATTAAGTTCGTAAACCAAGGTATCACTGTATTTTATTTTTTTGCCTTTGTCATTTCAAATTCACAAAATTATCGAATGACGGTGTCACTTCCTGTCTACAAAGTAAAAGATTCTGGCAAGACGTTGGAAGAAAAAGGAAGCCTTGACTCTTGCACAATTCACAACAGGAAGTGGTCATACTTCCTGTTGTTTAAAAAAAAAACTTCCAGCCAATGACAGATCGTTGTTAACCCTTCCCCCTTTCTCCCATTGGTTGGAAAGACTTCCTGGTTCTTGTATACAAGACATTGGAACTGCAACTCATTATTTTTGTTTTAGTTTGCTTTTAAAGTCTTTTTTTTCCCCCCGGGTGTTCTTTTCAAGTGTGTTTGACTTTTCTTTTAGGAATTAATTCTGATTATTTATTTAAATTAAGCACAGAGGTGACGGCTGAGGAGGTAAGCACACGATTTGGGGGGGGGGGGGCTCTCCTTTGTTGTTTTGTGTTAAAAGCTCAGGTGATGACGAGGAGAATAACGACAATTAAAAAAAAAAAAAGTGACGACCACGATATTGTTTAAGACAAGACGGCAATATTTATTATTTGTAAACTTGATGGAGTCGCAGTGCCATGTAATCACATGTTGTAAATAAATAAACAGGATCTTCAACCAGATCGCATGGCGTCGCATTGTCACACTCATGACACAAAATGGTTGACGGTGACCGACCCCCTAACCACCGAAACTAATGCGTTTTTTTCGATATAACGCAATATATGGACTGGTGACCCCGACGTGATCCAGTGCACACACGACTGACTGGAGTACAGTGGGACCTTGGCTTACAAACTTAATTGGTTCCCAGACAGAGTGTGTAAAGCGAAAAGTGTGTATCCCAAAATTTAATTTCCCATAGGAAACCATTAAAATGAGAATAATCCGTTCCCAGGTCCCCATAAAACAATTTTCTACATTCTAATTTTCTAAGCCTTAAAGGACAACCGACGTCACTTTTTTGTTTTTTGACTGACATCAGAAAAACGTTTTATAGCATCTAAAATACCCAAAACGGAGATAATTTTAGTCAAATGAAAAACACCAATAAAAATGACTTCCACACTCTGCAAAAAAATTGAGCTGCGAATTGGGCATTTTCAGAAAGTCCCGCCCCCCAGTTCGTGACGTCACGCCAAGACGTCTTGCATTGCTAGTGAATCAAAACAATGGCTTCAGATTCCGAGAATATGCTTTCTTGTTACACATCCAGCTATTGAATATGATTCAAATAGTTCTGAAGAAGAACGCATACATGTTTGCAATCGATTAAATAATGTATTCCTTACATGGAGCTTTGTCGCCCTCTTCTGCTTCTTTTTGGTCAAGTTTTCAGGACAAACAAGTACAGTAAAATGCATTGACGTGATTGAAGGACAGCTACAATATGTCTTTTTGTCGGTCAAGGGGGGGGGGGTCCTAAAGTGATGTCACGTACGGACTCGTCAGAAACTCAAAAACAAGACTTCCGGAATATTCAGCGCGAGTCTTAAAACGTAAAATATAGCTATAAGCGGTGGAATCTTATTAAAATACGTTCAGTAGAAGTCATTTGAAGCCAGTTTTACAAATTATGGACACAACTTGTCCGGAGACGTCGGTTGTCCTTTAAAGCACCATGTAAATCTATATGTATTGTATTGTAATTCAAATTGAACATGAAATGGGCATTTAATGAGTGAAACAGTTGCAACAGTTTTTTTCTTTGAAAGTTCTGGAAAATGTTGAGCTTTTAGCGAAAATTCAATTTTCACTTGTTTTATTCTTTTCAAGGTTCTCCTTCCCTTCCCTTTCGCCGTCTTACTTTTGTTCGTGCTCCGTTTCAGTCCGCAAAGTCTGGTCACTCTCCATCCGGGGTGTCCAGGTGACTAATGGAATGGTACCACAACAATGCGCCATTGTGTTTGATTGTGATTGTGATCCTCCTACTCCCTGCCTTGGCCGCTCTTCTCTCTATTTTTCCTGCACTGGCGTAAAGAAGGCCCGATGAATGGATGGGGAAACGCACCATGTGAGCGCCATGAAAGAGTGGAAATGTAGAACAACAAGGAACGAGGCGGCTGATGATGGATAATGGGATAATGGCGCTAAAAGGAAATCAATCATGTTAGCCATATGTCCTTTCCTTTTGCGTGTCTGCGCTTAACTGGGAAAAACAGGACGGAGTTAGCTCACAAAACGGCGTTAGCTCAAAAAAGGGAGTTTGCCCACAAAACGGAGTTAGCCCACAAAATGGAGTTAGTCCAAAAAATGGAGTTAGCCTACAAAATGGAGTCAACTCATAAAACGGAGTTAGCTCACAAAATGAAGTTAGCTCAAAAAAACGGTGTTAGCCCACAAAATGGAGTTAGCTCACAAAATGGAGTTAATCTAAAAAATGGAGTTAGCCCACAAAATGCCCACAAAACTCATAAAACGGAGTTAGCTCACAAAATGAAGTTAGCTAAAAAAAACGGCGTTAGCCCACAAAATGGAGTTAGCTCACAAAATGGAGTCAACTCATAAAACGGAGTTAGCTCACAAAATGAAGTTAGCTAAAAAAACGGCATTAGCCCACAAAATGGAGTTAGCTCACAAAATGGAGGTAGTCCAAAAAATGGAGTTGGCCCACAAAATGGAGTCAACTCATAAAACGGAGTTAGCTCACAAAATGAAGTTAGCTCAAAAAAACGGCGTTAGCCCACAAAATGGAGTCAACTCATAAAACGGAGTTAGCTCACAAAATGAAGTTAGCTCAAAAAAACGGTGTTAGCCCACAAAACGGAGTTAAATCACAAAACGGAGTTAGCCCACAAAATGGAGTCAACTCATAAAACAGAGTTATCTCACAAAATGAAGTTAGCTCAAAAAAACGGTGTTAGCCCACAAAATGGAGTTAAATCACAAAACGGAGTTAGCTCACAAAATGGAGTTAGCTCAAAAAAGCGGAGTTAGCTAAAAAAAAAACGGTTAGCCCACAAAACGGAGTTAAATCACAAAACGGAGTTAGCTCACAAAAAGGAGTTAGCTAAAAAAACGGAGTTAGCTAAAAAAAACGGTTAGCCCACAAAACGGAGTTAGCTCACAAAATGGAGTTAGCTAAAAAAACGGAGTTAGCTAAAAAAACGGTTAGCCCACAAAACGGTGTTACATCACAAAACGGAGTTAGCTCACAAAATGGAGTTAGCTAAAAAAAAACGGAGTTAGCTAAAAAAAAACGGTTAGCCCACAAAACGGAGTTAAATCACAAAACGGAGTTAGCTCACAAAATGGAGTTAGCTAAAAAAAACGGAGTTAGCTAACAAAAAAAACGGTTACCCACAAAACGGCGTTAAATCACAAAATGGAGTTAGCTAAAAAAAATGGAGTTAGCTAAAAAAATGACGGTTAGCCCACAAAACGGCGTTAAATCACAAAACGGAGTTAGCTCACAAAATGGAGTTAGCCCACAAAATGGAGTTAGCCTACAAAATGGAGTTAGCTCAAGAAATGGAGCGAGCCCACAAAATGGAGTTAGCCCACAAAACAAAGTTAGCACACAAAATGGATTTAAATCACAAAACAGAGTTAGCCCACAAAATCACCCCCCGGCCAATAAAAAAAGAGGAGGATGAGAATAGGATGTAAAAGAAGAGGAGCGCATAAAAGGCCGTGGAGATGGTGAGTAACGCGCGCTCAGTGTTTCAGGGGGCGGAATCGATGCTTGATGAATGGTAATTCCCTTGCCCCTGGCGGGTGGGCGGGGCTAAAGCCAACACTTCCTGCTCAAATTGATCGGGGGCCTCGGCACCAAGGGCGCGTTAACATTGCTCACGCCCAATTACTCATCGGCGCAACGCCGCTAATGAACTTGACCGAGCTCTGCAAGCAGAGCGCAAACATGTATTTATTTTTTTTTTGTCGATGCACAACAAAATCCCCAAAACAAATCCGACTCTCATTTAACTCTTGTTGATTTCCCCTGTAAACATGAATAATTGACATTATTGGAACTTTCTTGACAAAATGCTATTTTGACACCATTTCAACAGGCACAATTAAAATGACACAAAAGCTTTTTATTTCATTACTTATCAAGCTAGCTATCTATCTCGCTAGCTATCTATTTACTATCTATTAGCTGGCTAGCTCGCTAGTTGAGCCAAAGATAGTGACTGTGGGTACCAGGTAGCAAGGACCTCCATCTACAACATTAATAGCCTCTTCTAAAAAAAAAAATCTATTGGCTATCTATTAGCTAGCTAGCTAACTTTCTATCTATTTGAAATACTTCTGGGTTGAGTGAACGCTGGCGCGTGTGGCTGCCGCTGCTCACCCGCAGAAAAACTTATCCTGTGACTGTAAAGTGACCTTGACAGTTTTGAAAGGTGCTTATAAATGAAATGTATTATTATTATTATTATTATTATTATTATTATTATTATTCACTGCCCGACAATGTGCAAAAATGTGTCCAATCCAGTGCCAGGGTTTTTGTCATATTCACTCAAATTCCAGGACCCAAATAATATTGAGTTTCAGGACTACATCAGTATTCAATAAAGCGTAAGAATACTTAGATTATCTTATTTCATCAGAAAAAAAAGAGTTAATTCCTAAATATTATGGGTTTGAAGTTATATGAGCTTGAAATGGAGGCAGATGTATAAAATACAATAAACACATTGGTTTATATAGCGCTTTAACAACAGGTTCGCTAACAATGGAAAAAAAGGGGCAATGGCGCCTCCTTGTATCTATCTTTTTAGCTATCTATTAGCTAGCTGGCTAGCTGGCTGGCTATCTATTAGCTGGCTAGTTAGTTGGCTGCCTCTCTATTAGCGATATTTTCGGACATCATCGGGAAAAAGGGGTGAGTAGTTGTCTTTTTTTTTTTTTTTTTTCGAGTTCGGATTTTAAAAAAAAGTGGAGAGTGTACCGTTTATGGGATGGATTGTCGCCATGGCTATTGTGTGTCGATTTGTGCGCCTGTCCCCAGTTTTTATTGTCACTGCAAGTCAAGTGCGAGCTTCTATCTGTTACCTTTACAACCCCATTCCCTGTACCCCCCTCGCTATCTTATTTTTTTTTATCCGAATCAATCGGTCGCTTCTTTTGAATTGGTGCCATTCCTCTCATCGGTTCGCTTTTACGGGTGTTTTTTGAAGCGGGCTTGCCTGGAACTGTTGCTACCCTGCAACCTGGCAGATTCTTTTCGCCAAAATGTGACCTTGTCGGGCTTGACTTATTAAAAGTTTACGGTTTTAATGAGATGGTAACCGAAAAAAAAAGGGAGAATAGGACTAAAACAAACAGTGGCAGGCCGTGATTTTATCGCTAGGCCTTCAGTAGTGCTATGTCGGAATCAATCTAGATGGGGATTAAAATGTGGTGTGATTGACTACAAGTCCACTAGAGGGTGCCATTATTCCGGATGATTTTCGTCTTTAGATGCTTGCTACGTTGATGCAAATTAGCATAGTTTTGGGCATTTTTTTTATCTTTTTGGGTGGGTCAATTTACGTGAAACAAGTCAGAGTCTGAATTTTCAAAAACTTTCAATAATCTCTGGAAATTACAGTGATACCTGTTGCTTACTAACTTAATTGGTTCCCATACAGTGTGTAAGGCGAAAAGCGTCTATCCCAAAAATTAATTTCCCGTAGGAAACCATTAAAATAAGAATAATCCGTTCCCAGGTCCCCTTAAAATTGAAATTTATACTTTCTAGTTTTCTAAGCCTTTAAACGACACAAAATATACCTTATTTTACGTATAATAAATATGCGATGGTATTATAATTAAAGAAATAAACTGTACTATATAATAAAGTGGTTTTATTGACCTTTGTGATGGTCGTTGATGGCTTGATGGAACGGAGTGGCCGGTTTCATCAGCATTAAACACTTGATGAGGAACGTAGCCTTCTTCTTTTACAATCTTGAGGAACGATCCCTTGGAGGTGCTTTCTCTGCCATAATTTTACCTTGTTCCTCATCAATTGTGTTCTGTTTAGCTGGGTTGATAGCTTTTTGCATCAAGTGTACAGGTGGCTTGTGCGAGTAATTTGTGGAGACCGATTGATAGGACTATACATGGTTGTTTTTTTCGGCTGAAAACGCCTTACAATACCTGGTCGTTTTTTTCGGACTAAAACACCTTACTATACATAGTCATTTTTTCGGGTTAAAAACGCCTTACTATACATGGTCGTTTTTTTATTGCTAAAAACGCTTTACTATATATGGTTGATTTTTCTCGCTACAAACACCTTAATATGCATGGTCATTTTTTTCACGCTTAAAACGCCTTACTATTCATGGTCATTTTTCACGCTAAAACGCCTTACTATACATCGTCGTTTTATCGGCTAAAAACGCCTTACTATATGTGGTCGGTTTTTTTTCGCACTAAAAACGCCTTACTATACATGGTCGTTTTTTTCACGCTAAAAACGCCTTACTATACATGGTCGTTTTATCAGCTAAAAACGCCTTACAATACATGGTCGTTTTTTTCACGCTAAAAACGCCTTACTATACATGGTCGTTTTATCAGCTAAAAACGGCTTACTATACATGGTCGTTTTTTTTCACGCTAAAAACGCCTTTCTATTCATGGTCATTTTTCGCGCTAAAACGCCTTACTATACATGGTTGTTTTTTTCACGCTAAAAACGCCTTACTATACATGGTCGTTTTATCGGCTAAACATGCCTTACTATACATGGTAGTTTTTTTTGCGCTAAAACGCCTTCCTATACATGGTCGTTTTTTCACGCTAAAAATGCCTTACTATACATGGTCGTTTTTTTCACGCTAAAAACGCCTTACTATACATGGTCGTTTTTTCGCGCTAAAAATGCCTTACTAGACATGGTCGTTTTTTTCACGCTAAAAACGCCTTACTATACATGGTCGTTTTTTCACGCTAAAAACGCCTTACTATACATGGTCGTTTTATCGGCTAAAAAGGCCTTACTATATGTGGTCGGTTTTTTTTCGCACTAAAAACGCCTTACTATACATGGTGGTTTTTTTCACGCTAAAAACGCCTTACTATACATGGTCGTTTTATCAGCTAAAAACGCCTTACTATACATGGTCGTTTTTTTCACGCTAAAAACGCCTTTCTATTCATGGTCGTTTTTCGCGCTAAAACGCCTTACTATATATGGTTGTTTTTTTCACGCTAAAAACGCCTTACTATACATGGTCGTTTTATCGGCTAAAAACGCCTTACTATACATGGTCGTTTTTTTCGCGCTAAAAACGGCTTACTATACATGGTCGTTTTATCGGCTAAAAACGCCTTACTATACATGGTCGTTTTTTCGCGCTAAAAACGCCTTACTATACATGGTCGTTTTATCGGCTAAAAACGCCTTACTATACATGGTCGTTTTTTTGCGCTAAAAACGCCTTACTATACATGGTCGTTTTATCGGCTAAAAACGCCTTACTATACATGGTCGTTTTTTCGTGCTAAAAACGCCTTACTATACATGGTCGTTTTATCGGCTAAAAACGCCTTACTATACATGGTAGTTTTTTTTGCGCTAAAAACGCCTTACTATACATGGTCGTTTTTTCGCGCTAAAAACGCCTTACTATACATGGTCGTTTTATCGGCTAAAAACGCCTTACTATACATGGTCGTTTTTTCGTGCTAAAAACGCCTTACTATACATGGTCGTTTTATCGGCTAAAAACGCCTTACTATACATGGTCGTTTTTTCGCGCTAAAAACGCCTTACTATACATGGTCGTTTTTTCGCGCTAAAAACGCCTTACTATACATGGTCGTTTTATCGGCTGAAAACGCCTTACTATACATGGTTGTTTTTTTTACGCTAAAAACGCCTTACTATACATGGTCGTATTATCGGCTAAAAACGCCTTACTATACATGGTCGTTTTTTCACGCTAAAAACGCCTTACTATACATGGTCGTTTTTACGCGCTAAAACGCCTTACTACACATGGTCGTTTATTTTTTCACGCTAAAAACGCCTTACCATATATGGTCGTTTTTCACGCTAAAACACCTGATTATACATAGTCGTTTTTTTCACGCTAAAAACGCCTTACTATAAATGGTCGTTTTATCGGCTAAAAACGCCTTAGTATACATAGTCGTTTTTTCGCGCTAAAAACGCCTTACTATACATGGTTGTTTTTTTTACGCTAAAAACGCCTTACTACACATGGTCGTTTTTTCGCGCTAAAAACGCCTTACTATACATGGTTGTTTTTTTCACGCTAAAAACGCCTTACTATACATGGTCGTTTTTACGCGCTAAAAACGCCTTACTATACATGGTTGTTTTTTTCACGCTAAAAACGCCTTACTATACATGGTCGTTTTTCTCACGCTAAAAACGCCTTACTATACATGGTCGTTTTTACGCGCTAAAAACGCCTTACTATACATGGTCGTTTTTTCGCGCTAAAAATGCCTTACTATACATGGTTTTTTTTTAACGCTAAAAACGCCTTACTACACATGGTCGTTTTTTCGCGCTAAAAACACCTTACCATAAACGATCGTTTTTTCGCGCAACCTTTAATAGTCCCACTATGAGGAAATTTGTAAAAATCCCACATGGAGATGCCGGGGATTGTACCCAGGACCTCATACATGCGAAGCATGCGCCCTATCACTGAGCTACATCCCCGTTGAAAGGACACGAAAACGCCCTAATATACATGGTTGGTATTTTTTTCACGTTAAAAACGCCTTACTATACATGGTCGTTTTTTTTTCGCACTAAAAACGCCTTACTATGCATGGTCGTTTTTTTCACGCTAAAAACGCCTTACTATACAGGGTCGTTTTTTCGCGCTAAAAATGCCTTACTATACATGGTCGTTTTTACGCGCTAAAACGCCTTACTACACATGGTCGTTTATTTTTTCACGCTAAAAACGCCTTACCATATATGGTCGTTTTTCACGCTAAAACACCTGATTATACATAGTCGTTTTTTTCACGCTAAAAACGCCTTACTATAAATGGTCGTTTTATCGGCTAAAAACGCCTTAGTATACATGGTCGTTTTTTCGCGCTAAAAACGCCTTACTATACATGGTTGTTTTTTTTACGCTAAAAACGCCTTACTACACATGGTCGTTTTTTCGCGCTAAAAACGCCTTACCATAAATGATCGTTTTTTCGCGCAACCTTTAATAGTCCCACTATGAGGACATTTGTAAAAATCCCACATGGAGATGCCGGGGATTGTACCCAGGACCTCATACATGCGAAGCATGCGCCCTACCACTGAGCTACATCCCCGTTGAAAGGACACGAAAACGCCCTAATATACATGGTTGGTATTTTTTTCACGCTAAAAACGCCTTACTATACATGGTCGTTTTTTTTTTTCGCACTAAAAACGGCTTACTATGCATGGTCGTTTTTTCGCGCTAAAAATGCCTTACTATACATGGTTGTTTTTTTACGCTAAAAACGCCTTACTATACATGGTCGTTTTTTCGCGCTAAAAATGCCTTACTATACATGGTTGTTTTTTTACGCTAAAAACGCCTTACTATACATGGTCGTTTTTTCGCGCTAAAAATGCCTTACTATACATGGTTGTTTTTACGCGCTAAAACGCCTTACTACACATGGTCGTTTATTTTTTCACGCTAAAAACGCCTTACCATATATGGTCGTTTTTCACGCTAAAACACCTGATTATACATAGTCGTTTTTTTCACGCTAAAAACGCCTTACTATAAATGGTCGTTTTATCGGCTAAAAACGCCTTAGTATACATGGTCGTTTTTTCGCGCTAAAAACGCCTTACTATACATGGTTGTTTTTTTTACGCTAAAAACGCCTTACTACACATGGTCGTTTTTTCGCGCTAAAAACGCCTTACCATAAATGATCGTTTTTTCGCGCAACCTTTAATAGTCCCACTATGAGGACATTTGTAAAAATCCCACATGGAGATGCCGGGGATTGTACCCAGGACCTCATACATGCGAAGCATGCGCCCTACCACTGAGCTACATCCCCGTTGAAAGGACACGAAAACGCCCTAATATACATGGTTGGTATTTTTTTCACGCTAAAAACGCCTTACTATACATGGTCGTTTTTTTTTTTCGCACTAAAAACGGCTTACTATGCATGGTCGTTTTTTCACGCTAAAAATGCCTTACTATACATGGTCGTTTTTTTCACGCTAAAAACGCCTTACTATACAGGGTCGTTTTTTCGCGCTAAAAATGCCTTACTATACATGGTCGTTTTTTTCACGCTAAAAACGCCTTACTATACATGGTCGTTTTTTCGCGCTAAAAATGCCTTACTATACATGGTCGTTTTTACGCGCTAAAACGCCTTACTACACATGGTCGTTTATTTTTTCACGCTAAAAACGCCTTACCATATATGGTCGTTTTTCACGCTAAAACACCTGATTATACATAGTCGTTTTTTTCACGCTAAAAACGCCTTACTATAAATGGTCGTTTTATCGGCTAAAAACGCCTTAGTATACATGGCCGTTTTTTCACGCTAAAAATGCCTTACTATACATGGTTGTTTTTTTTACGCTAAAAACGCCTTACTACACATGGTCGTTTTTTCGCGCTAAAAACGCCTTACTATACATGGTTGTTTTTTTCACGCTAAAAACGCCTTTCTATTCATGGTCGTTTTTCTCACGCTAAAAACGCCTTACTATAAATGGTCGTTTTTACGCGCTAAAAACGCCTTACTATACATGGTCGTTTTTTCGCGCTAAAAATGCCTTACTATACATGTTTTTTTTTTTTTTACGCTAAAAACGCCTTACTACACATGGTCGTTTTTTCGCGCTAAAAACGCCTTACCATATATGGTCGTTTTTTCACGCTAAAAACGCCTTACTATACATGGTCGTTTTATCGGCTAAAAACGCCTTACTATACATCGTTGTTTTTTTACGCAAAAAACGCCTTACCATATATGGTCGTTTTTTCACGCTAAAAACGCCTTACTATACATGGTCGTTTTATTGGCTAAACATGCCTTACTATACATGGTAGTTTTTTTTTGCGCTAAAACGCCTTACTATACGTGGTCGTTTTTTTCACGCTAAAAACGGCTTACTATACATGGTCGTTTTTTTCGCGCTAAAAATGCCTTACTATACATGGTCGTTTTTTCGCGCTAAAAACGCCTTACTATACATGGTTGTTTTTTTTACGCTAAAAACGCCTTACTACACATGGTCGTTTTTTCGCGCTAAAAACGCCTTACTATACATGGTCGTTTTTTCGCGCTAAAAATGCCTTACTATACATGGTCGTTTTTTCGCGCTAAAAACGCCTTACTACACATGGTCGTTTTTTCGCGCTAAAAACGCCTTACTACACATGGTCGTTTTTTCGCGCTAAAAACGCCTTACTATACATGGTCGTTTTTTAGCGCTAAAAACGCCTTACTACACATGGTCATTTTTTTACGCGAAAAACGCCTTACCATATATGGTCGTTTTTACGCGCTAAAACGCCTTACTACACATGGTCGTTTTTTTTCACGCTAAAAACACCTTACTATACATAGTAATTTTTTGCGCTAAAAACGCCTTACAATACATCGTGGTTTCTCAAGAAGAATTAGAATCATACAACCTTTAATAGTCCCACTATGAGGAAATTTGTAAAAATCCCACATGGAGATGCCGGGGATTGAACCCAGGACCTCATACATGCGAAGCATGCGCTCTACCACTGAGCTACATCCCCGT
The DNA here is from genome assembly GCF_051943395.1 of Hippocampus bargibanti. NCBI lineage: Eukaryota > Metazoa > Chordata > Actinopteri > Syngnathiformes > Syngnathidae > Hippocampus > Hippocampus bargibanti. The sequence continues at coordinate 1,598,094 of NC_142737.1, forward strand.
TGAAAGGTCTTGAAAACGCCCTCCTATACATGGTTGGTATTATTTTTCACGCTATAGACGCCTTACTATATGGTCGTTTTTCGCACTAAAACGCCTTAATATATATACATGGTCGTTTTTTCAGCTAAAAACGCCTTACTATACATGGTCTTTTTTTTCGCGCTAAAAATGCCTTACTATACATGGTCGTTTTTACGCGCTAAAACGCCTTACTATACATGGTCGTTTTTTCACGCTAAAAACGCCTTACTATACATGGTCGTTTTATCGGCTAAAAACGCCTTAGTATACATGGTCGTTTTTTCGCGCTAAAAACGCCTTACTATACATGGTTGTTTTTTTTACGCTAAAAACGCCTTACTATTGTTTTTTTTACGCTAAAAACGCCTTACTACACATGGTCGTTTTTTCGCGCTAAAAACGCCTTACTATACATGGTCGTTTTTTTCACGCTAAATACGCCTTACAATACATGGTTGTTTATGAAGAATTAGAATCATACAACCTTTCATACTCCCACTATGAGGAAATTTGTAAAAATCCCATATGGAGACGCTGGGGATTGAACCCAGGCGCTGTACCACTGAGCGACATCCCCGTAGAAAATGCATGAAAACGCCTTCCTATACATGGTTGTTATTTAGATCTAAAAACATGTTACTTTAACTTTTTCTAACTATACATGGTTGGATTTTTTCGGCTAAAAACGCCTTATATATATATATATATATATATATATATATATATATATATATATATATATAATTTATTATGAGAGTGGAGCCATAAAAATTTGCTACCTTTGTTTTTGCGACGTGTTATGATCGGACGCACAGAGACGGACGGACGGACGGAAGGTTGACGCATTAAAAAGTTGCTTTCCATATCAGCTTGCAGTCACCTTGAAATCACATCAGCCCTGCGCTGGCAACCGATACCATAGCGCAAGAAATATGGAATGCCTTCCTCCTTTTTTTTTTTTTTTTTAAAGACCATCTCTGACCTAGAAAAGAAATTGTATTCACACAAGAAAGGAAGCAGCACTAATTGGCTTTACCTTTTACAGGATATTCTTTCGTGTGTTGTCCTACGGTGTACATTGGCAGTTAAACACAGAGAGAGAGAGAGAGAGAAATTGACATGGAAAGCGCTCGATGCTAATGGTACAAAAAAAGGTAACATCTAGCTATATGCGGTGGAATCTTTGTCAAATACGCTCAGTAGAAGTCATTTGAAGCGATTCTACAAATTATGGACACAACTTGTCCGGAGACGTCGGTTGTCCTTTAAAGAAAAAAAGAAACGTCGACAGGAACCACGAAAGGAGGGGTCTAACGGGGGGGGGGGGGGGGGGGGGGTACTGACAGATCTAATTAGCCCGCAGCCCATTAGCTTAGTGTTAATTGGATGATTTATTGTCCCGCGGGAGAAAGTGACAGTCAATTGATGCTGATTGCCTTCGAATGGAGTTGCGCCGCTGATATTTGTACAAAGTTTAACAGGGAGCTGCTGTAGGACAGAAGTGATGTGGTGAAAGGAGGGCAATTTAGTCATGATCCGGGCTGAGGAATTTTGGACAAGTTTGTGGAGAAAACTTCACCCCATCTGCGTACTTCCACCAATATCAATCGTCTTTGCTTCCACCAACTTGCACCAATATCAATCGGCTTTGCCTCGTCTCTCACTCCTCACACCACTGCTATCCTCATTCATAGTCTTGTCACCTCCCGGATTGACTATTGCAATTCATTTCTCTTTGGTGTTCCTCAGAGACTTCTCCACAAACTTCAACTGGTCCTGAATTCTTCAGCCCGGATCATCACCAGAACCTCATCCTTTCACCACATCAACCCCGTCCTCCAAGAGCTCCACTGGCTCCCGCTCAAATATAGAATCAACTTGAAAATTATTCTTTATACATTTTGCACTATCCATAACCTTGCCCCTCCATACCTATCTGACCTTTTTCAAATCTCTATTCCTTCTCGTTCCCTCAGATCCTCTTCCTCCCTTCAACTGTTTATGCCCCCCTTGCCCGTCTCAGCACGATGGGGGACAGAGCTTTCAGCTGCTCTGCCCCCAAACCCTGGAACGCCATTGCTACATTCGTAACATGGATTCTCTTCCCACCTCAAAACCCACCGATTTAAAATTGCATTTTCTGTGTCGCTTTCTCGTTTTTATTTATAATTGTATTTTATTGATTATATTGGATTTCAGAAAATCAGAATCAGAACACCTTTATTCGTCCCGCAATGGGGAAATTGGCAGGTATTTGTGATTGCATTTCATTTATTATCATGCCTACTTGCTTGTCGGACTGTCAAGTGTCCTTGGGAGCTTTGACAGGCGGCGAAAATGTATTATTATTATCATTATTAGTATCAAGATGGCGACGACGGCCAGCACCACATAGAGCGTCATGTGCCACCCGCCGCTCACAGTCGGCTCGTTGCACAACACAGTGTTGTTGCAGCAGCGGTTGGCGGGGTCGGCGCATCGGTTTGCCTCTTGACAGCCCAAGGTGGTACCTGTACCTGCAAATCATCCAAAGATAAGGGTATGACGTGGCGTGACGTGACGTGGCGTGACGTGACGTGGCGTGACGTGGCGTGGCGTGACGTGGTTGTCCCGGCCAACAAACTTACCGTTTGCGTTGAAACACTGGTCTCCGTATTTGGGGCAAGTCACTCTGGGGCACGATAACAAATTCCCTGGTTGACATTTGCTCTTGCAGGTAGGACCGCAGCACGAATAGCAATCCATGTTAGCATTGCAAAAATTGCGGTTGCAACAGGATTTGTTTGGCCCAGGCGTGCAGTTTGCTTCGCAGTCCAGTTTGGTGATTTTCTTGGTGGTGTCGTCTGAAACAAGCAAAAACAATCGTCCAAATAAAACAGCACTTTGCTTATCACGTGTCGTCCGTCCGTCCGTCCGTCCGTCAGGTCAAACTCACCCCAGTACTTGACACATTGCTCTCCTCTTTGGCATGATTTAACCTCGCAGGTATAGGAAGGGTTCTTCAAGCAAGACTTACAATTCTCCTCGCCACTGCATTCGTGGCAAACGAGTTTTCCTGCGGGAGCGTAGACGAAAAAAATAATCATATTATTCATAATAATAATCATCCATTTCATTTCAAAACGCCTTTCAAAACTCCCAAGGTCACTTTACAGTCACAGGATACGTTTTTCTGTGGGTGAGCAGTGGAAGTAACTCGGAAGTAACTCAAATAGATAGAAAGCTAGTTAATATATAGCTAATGGCTAGCCAGCTAGATAACTAGCCAGATAGATAGCTCAACCAGGAAGTATCTCAAATAGATAGAAAGCTAGTTAATATATAGCTAATGGCTAGCCAGCTAGATAACAAGCTAGATAGATAGCTAATAGCTAACTAGATAGCTAAAATATAGCTAGCGAGACAGATCATAATCATAAAAATAATAATAATACATTTCATTTCTAAGCGCCTTTCAAAACTCCCAAGGTCACTTTACAGTCACAGGATACGTTTTTCTGTGGGTGAGCAGTGAAAGCCACAGGCCCCAGCGTTCACTCAACCTGATAGATAGAAAGCTGGTTAATACATAGCTAATAGCTAGCCAGCTAAATAACTAGCCAGATAGATAGCTCAACCCGGAAATAAATCGAATAGATAGAAAGCTAGTTAATATATAGCTAATGGCTAGCCAGCTAAATAACTAGCCAGATAGATAGCTCAACGCGGAAGTAAATCGAATAGATAGAAAGCTAGTTAATATATAGCTAATGGCTAGCCAGCTAGATAACAAGCCAGATAAATAGCTAATACTTTAGCAAAACTAGATAGCTAAAATATAGCCAGCTAGACAGATAATAATCATAAAAATAATAATACATTTCATTTATAAGCGCCTTTCCTGCTGGAGCGAAGACGACCAAATAATAATATTAATCATAATAATAATAATCCATTTCATTTCTAAGCGCCTTTCAAAACTCCCAAGGTCACTTGATAGTCACAGGATACGTTTTTTTTCTGTGGGTGAGCAGTGTAAGTAACTCGGAAGTAAATCAAATAGATAGAAAGCTAGTTAATATATAGATAATGGCTAGCCAGCTAGATAATTAGCCAGATAGATAGCTAACAGCTAACAAGATAGCTAAAATATAGCCAGCTAGAAAAATAATAATAATAATAATAATACATTTCATTTATAAGCGCATTACAAAACTCACAAGGCCACTTTACAGTCACGTATTATTATTTTTTTGTGGGTCAGCAGCGGCAGCCAAACAAAGACAAAGATTGGCTTTAAGAGTGTAGTGGTCAAAAGGTCAACAATGGACCTCGAAAGAGTGAGCATTCCAAGTTACCTTCGATGAAAAGGTTTCCCCATTTGATCTGGTATCACCTCATTAGCATAACTAAGCCTATGTTGCCCAAGCAGTCTGTTGTACGAACGCTCCAAATTGAACCTCACCCCACCATGGGGCAATCAGGCCAGTCGTAGACCTCATATTCAGGCAGGACAATAGAAGTAATCAATCGGGACAATAGAAGTAATCAGTGTAACCGTAGGGGGTAGTCCTCTGCTTGAGAGCAGGAAACCTTTTCATCGATGGACCACTTCTGTACGACTGAGAGTTTACACAGATGTATTCCAACTTACCGTTGCATAAATCGGTGTTGCAAAAATATGTCATTGTCCCATCGGGGTTATGCTTCAGGAAGCCCTTGCTGGCTGCGTCTGAAACAAGCAAAAAAGAATTCCCCCAAATCAACTAGCGCCTTGCTAATCACGTGTTGTCCGTCTGTTTGTCATGAACATGACGTCAGGCAGAGCAGCGGGAGGGAAGGAGGCCGAACTTAAACCACTCGCATTGTCCCGAGTAGTGATGGTAGTAGTCGTGATAACTATCGATTAGTTATCCATTCGCTAGCTAACTTTATATCTATTTGAGTTATCTAACTATCTTGCTAAGTATCTATGAGTTATGTATTACCTAGATAGCTAACGTCCTACCTATTTGAGTTATTCAACTATCTAGCTAACTACCTGTGAGTTATCTATTAGCTAGCTAGCTAACTTTATTCAACTATCTAGCTAACTACCTATGAGTTATCTATTAGCTAGCTCGCTAACTTTATTCAACTATCTAGCTAACTACCTATGAGTTATCTATTAGCTAGCTAGCTAACTTTCTACGTATTTGAGTTATTCAACTATCTAGCTAACTACATATTAGTTATCTATTAGATAGCTAGCTAACTGTCTACCTATTTGAATTATTTAACTATCTAGCTGACTACCTATGAGTTATCTATTAGCTAGCTAGCTAACTTTCTACCTATTTGAGTTATTCAACTATCCAGCCAACTATCTATGAGTTATCCATTAGCTAGCTAGCTAGCGTCCTACCCATTTGAGTTATTCAACTATCTAGCTAACTATCTATGAGTTATCTATTATCTATCTAGCAAGCTATCTATTAGTTAACGATTAGCTAGCTAACGTTCTGCCTGTTTGGGTTATTCAACTATCTAGCTAACTATGAGTTATCTATTAGCTATATAGCTAGCTAGCTATTAGTTATCTATCAGCTAGCTAGCTAACTTTATATCTATTTGAGTTATTCAACTATCTAGCTAACTATCTATGAGTTTACTTCTTAGTTATCTATTAGCTAGCTAGATAACTCTACCTATTTGAGTTATTCAACTATCTAGCTTAGTATCTATTAGTAATCTATTAGCTATCTAGCCAGCTAGCTATTTGAGTCAGGAAACATATTAGCTATGTATCTATCTATTAGCTATCTACCTAGCTATCTATTAGCTACTAGCTAGCTATCTATTAGGTGCTAACCTTCTACCTATTTGAGTTATTAAACTATCTAGCTAACTATCTAGCTAGCTATCTATTAGGTGCTAACCTTCTACCTATTTGAGTTATTCAACTATCTAGCTAACTATCTATGAGTTATTTTTTAGCTATCTAGCTAGCTATCTATTAGGTATCTATTAGCTAGCTAACATTCTACCTATTTGAGTTATTCAACTAGCTAACTATCTACGAGTTATTTTTTAGCTATCTAGCTAGCTATCTATTAGTTATCTATTAGTGAGATAGCTAATGTAGCTGGCTACAAAGCTAGCGATTTACTATCTATTAGCTAGCTAGTTATCTAGCTAGCTAGCTGCTATGAGTTATCTATTAGCTAGCGAGCTAACTTTCTATTTCAGTTACTTGTGGGTCGAGTGAATGCTGGCGCATCTGGCTGCCGCTGCTCACCCACAGAAAAACTGATCCTGTGACTCTAAAGTGACCTTGACAGTTTTGAAAGGCGCTTAGAAATGAAATTTATTATTATTATTAGATTGGATTTGGATTAGATTTGCCTTTATTAGTCTCGCAGTGGAGAAATTTACATTTCACAGCAAGCAAAGTGATGAAAGGAATGAAAGTAGAAAAACAAAATACAGGAGCTGCTGGAAAGGCAGCCACTCTCGCTGCGCCATCTTACATGACAAATAATATGAGATCACAAAGACAGTTATTCATTCTTAAGCACTTTCTGTACCCTCTTTGTTACATGAAGAAAGAGATGAAAGAGGAGAGGATCAAAGCGTCTTTCCACCAGTGGATCAGTGGATTATTATTATGATTATTATGATTATTATGATTATTATGAATATTAGTATTAGTATTAGTATTACAGTAAAGTCTCGTTATATCGATATCGGTTATATCGATAGTCCCGCTTATTACGATACTATTTCTATGCACGCACGGAGAAAATTACATGCGCGCAGGGTCGGATATATCGATAGTCCCGGTTATATCGATATTTTTCGGACTCCCGAGAATATCGATATAACGAGACTTTACTGTATTAGTATTAGTATAATTATGATTTTATTATTATTATTATGGTTTAAAAGAAGATTATTATTATGATTTTATTATTAGTAGTAGTAGTAGTATTAGTATTAGTATTAGTATTAGTAGTAGTAGTAGTATTTTTAGTATTATTTTTAGTATTAGTATTAGTAATAGCATTAGCATTAGCATTAGCATTAGTATTAGTCAAAGACAAAGTCATCTTTATTGTAATTATAAGTACATTGCATGCTGGGTAAGAGAGGACAGTAATTTCATCTGTGCTGTATGTCATACATATTAGCATATTTGACAATAAAGATGACTTTGACTTTGATTAGTATTATGATTAAGATTATTATTATTATTATTATTATTATGTGTATTTCTTTTGCGTAGATGTCTGCTTTCAGTTTGCAAAACACTTCAATCAATGATCAAGTAAGTACGGAGCAAATGACGTAACCCGCCGGCGCCGCTTCAGGCTCGCTATTCTGAAGGCCCTGAAACATGGCTAGAACTCCACTCTTAGCTTGAATGCTAACTTTGCGGCGGGGCAATCGGGAGGTCAACAATTAATGCGCAAAGACCAACCGCTGCTATTTCGAGCCCGATTATTATTTTTTGGGACTGGTCATCACGTGAACTAGCTAGCACGACTGGCGTTACCTTTCACGCAGAGGATCAGGAAGGACAGCAGGAGGCCAGACCAAGCTTTGCTCATCATCCTGGAGATTCTGGAGTCAAGAAGGATTCGTGGTGAGACGCTTCCGTTTCAGTCGCCTGCAACTTGAGAGTGATTTGCGTTTGCAGTCTCCACCCAAATATCATCAAAGAGCGAACGCCTTGTAAGGCGCCGATTAGCCCTTTTGCTCCTTCGTGACATCATCATAGAGGACCGTCGTCGTGACGACTGGCTTTGTGAGGCGTCATACATCTGGGTTCCTTTGTTGGCTTGCTGATGATCTCTTTTCAATCCATTTTGATTCATCTCTTTTAATGTATTTCCTAATTAGGAACATTGGATTTAGCTTGATTAGTCTGATGGAAGAATAACAAGTTATCATATTTAAAAGTTTCACGCTGTTATTTATGTGTGTGTGTGTGTGTGCGTGTGTGTGTGTGTGTGTGCGCGTGTGTACTCACACTCACTTCTCCGCACACATCCGTATTCTTTGTCTCGCCATTGTGTAAAAATGGCGCTTGTAAAGTGAAATTGTCTTTTATCATTGCCAAAGTTTTTTTTTTTTTTTTTTTAAAAAAAGCACCTCGTGAAAAGTTTTCTTTCTTCGTCTTCCTTCCGGCAGGCAGACATCAAACAAGGGGGAGTTAATGTCATCTCCAGACGTGAAATTCAGATGATTAATTTATCTTTTTTGACAATTTCGTATGTGTGTAGCGGCCCACGGGCACGACTCTATGTGTATCTGTGTGTGTGTGTGTGTGTGTGTGTGTGTGTGTGTGTGTGTGTGTGTGTGTGTGTCACCTGCACTTTCCGCCTTTGCCAATCAGCCCAATTGGATTTTCATTTCGTTTTATATTTCTATAAAAATAGATTGAAAGGGACAAAAAAGAAAGATGACGTTCAGGATGAAAAATATGTATTTCACATTTGTGGCCACTTGACTGAGACTTTTAAATCGTTTCTGTACAAGTTCAGGATTTTAAAAATAATCACATAACGTTGATTTTATAATCGAAAAAAAAGCAGCACATCAATATATATTATAGTGATACCTCGGCTTACGAACTTAATTGCTTTCCAGAAAGAGTCTGTAAGGCCAAAAGTGTGTCATTAGTGCCATTTCAGGAGCTCCAAGAACCGACTCGTTCACGAATGACACATCACTCATTGTGGCGCGCCGTGTGTTTCCCGAAAAATAGTTTGTATGCCAAGATTACATTCTTGCAAATTTAACGTTCATAGGGCAAAAAGTTCATTAGCTAAAGCGTTTGTAAGCCGAGGTATCAGTGTACTTCATGTTTTTGATATTTAGCATTCAATGAGGTTTTGCTTGTCAACTCTCCCAAAGACTTTCAAAGTAAAAGCGCGAAAAAGCTATCGTGAAACTAGCTTTGTCCCCTACGCAGCCTTCTCACCTTTCGCCCTGCCAAGCATCCGTTGAGTGTCTGAACGTCGTCGCGCCTGACGACTCGGAGCCTAAATGGCGCTCAACGGACAGATTGTTGGCAGGCCGGGCGCTAATGGCCGCCGTACAGTCTGCTAAATGCTATTTAGCAGATAGCTTCATCCAAAACGGCTCCGCGCGGCGCACTGAGTGCTTTTATTTTTAGACCGCAGGAAGAAATATGCTCCATTATGACTTTTATGCCAAATCGCTTTAGCGGCACGTAGCCGCATCACATGACCTTGGAACCAGCCAATCACAATCATGAATTAACCAGCGAACGCACCATCGGATGAAGAGACAAATTAAGACATATTATTATACAAAAAAAATCAATAACAGAAAAAAATGTTGACTGACAGACTAACTAACCGATTAACTAGCAATTTTACAAGTGAAAGCTTGACAACCAAATACAGGTAACATCCGACTTACGACCGGCTCGGCTTACGACCACCCGTACTTACGACCACGACCTCCAGACCCCATTTTTACATTTTTAATTCTACACCTGGCACCGCAACGTGCTAGCGGGATGGCAACGCGTACATAATTTTGGCCAGCCAGCCAGCATCTCACTCTCACACAGCAATCGACTGTGTGATGGCACCAGAGTTTGCTAGTCATTTAGCCTCAGAGTCTCTATTCAACATTTTGAATGTATTTCGACTTACAACCATTTTGACTTATATCCGTTTGGTCGGAATGGAACTCGGTCGTAAGTCGTATGTTACCTGTATATAATTTTGCATTTTTTATTTTACATATTAAAAATATATCTAGGTAGCTATCTATTAGCTATCTATCTATTTGACTTATTAACGGGTTGAGTGAACGCTGGCGCATGTGGCTACCGCTGCTCACCCAAAGACAAAAAATGTTTGCTGTGACTGTAAAGTGACCTTGAGAGAACGACCATTTTGACTTACATCCGTTTGGTCGGAACGGAACTCGGTTGTAAGTCGGATGTGACTTGTACCTTGCTAGCTGAACTAGCTAATGGGCGACAGAATAAACAATAACTAACAACAATAACAAGCTAACTAGCAAATGAGATTGCGAATGAATTAACAACAAAATAAAATAGCGTCAAACAAAAACAAATCAGCGAATTAATAAAGTCGTAAATTAACAAATAAGCTTTTTGCTGGTATGTCGTGAAAATTACTTTTATCTTCTAAATGATCACAATTAAAACTAAATATCTTGCCATCATCAAAAAAAATGCATACATACAATAATAATCAACCCTGGGGCTGTTTTTGGATGGTCTCACATGCTCCCACCAACAGTCCCTCCAACACGCGCACATCATAAAATCATAATTTGTCTTAAAACATAATTATCAAGCCCCTGAGGATGTAAGAATTGTCGAGTGTTAATTGCTCTAATCTCCGATAAAGCACTTAGGAGGCACACCAAGGATTTAAATTATCACTCCTCAAAGAGTTCGGGATGACTTTTTATGACGTTACTTCGAGATAATGACTAAGTTTCCCAGCACGCATTAGCATTAGCATTAGCGTTTGTTTAGAAATCAGGAAATGGGGGGAGGGAGGGAATTGGCCCCGCGTGTCAAAAGATATTCAACATTAAGGACAGAAAAGGTTTAGAGTTTTATTTGAATAAATACTAAAAGGACACTTTGGCTAACTGACAAACAAAGTAGCCGAGACGCTAACAAAAACAAAACAAGGCAATGGAGGCTAAGGCGTGATTCAGTTCCTTCGTAGAGGAAGCTAACAAAGGAGATGACGACTGGACTAACAAGCAAGTGAACTCTATTGAGGACAGAAAACGTTTTTGGTTCATTTGAACGAATACTAAATGGACACTTTGGCTAACTGACAAAGTTGCCAAGGTATTAGCAAATATAAAACAAAAAAAACAAGGCAATGCAGGCTAACAAGTGAATCAGTTCCTTCGTAGATTAAGCTAATAAAGTACATGACGAATGAACTTTCCGACTACACAGTCGCTAACAAGCTAGTGAACTCTATTAAGGACGCAAATAGTTTGAGTTTTATTTGAACAAATACTAAAAGGAAACTTTGGCTAACTGACAAACAAAGTAGCCCAGACGCTAACAAAAACAAAACAAGGCAATGCAGGCTAACAAGTGAATCAGTTCCTTCGTAGATTAAGCTAATAAAGTACATGACGAATGAACTTTCCGACTACACGGTCGCTAGCTAGCTAACAAGCTAGTGAACTCTATTAAGGACACAAATAGTTTGAGTTTTATTTGAACAAATACTAAAAGGAAACTTTGGCTAACTGACAAAGTAGCCAAGGAACTCGCAAATAAGAAACAAACAAAAAAAAAAAAAGGCAATGGAGGCTAACGTGTGATTCAGTTCCTTTGTAGATGAAGCTAACAAAGTAGATGATGAATGGACTTTCCGACTACCCATTAGCTAGCTAACTAACAAGCTAGTGTACTCTATTAAGGACACAAATAGTTTCTGTTTTATTTGAACGAATACTAAATGGACACTCAGAAAAAAACGGATCCTGTGACTGTAAAGTGACCTTGAGAGTTTTGAAAGGCGCTTAGAAATGAAATGGATTATTATTAGATAGCTAACTAGATAGTTAACTAAACAGATATATAGCTAACTACAGTAGATAGCTAACTAGATAGATAGCTAACCAGATAGATAGCTAACTAGATAGCTAACTAGATAGATAGATAGCGAACTAGATAGATAGCTAACTAGATAGACTTCCGGGTTGAGTGAACACTGGCGTGTGTGGCTGCCGCTGCTCACCCGCAAAAAAAAATATCCTGTGACTGTAAATTGTCCTTGAGAGATTTGAAAGGCGCTTATAAATGAAATGTATGATCACTATATTATCAATCAAATACTGAAAGGTCACGCGCACTGTCAACAAAGTAGCGCTAGGTTGTAA